>NC_041389.1:176471116-176506195 GCF_002162155.2 Triticum dicoccoides | reverse complement strand
AGTGAGCGGTGGGGTGGATGAACAGGACCCCATGGAGTTGCCTCTGGATCAACAGGACACCGATCGATCGAGCCGGTTGGGGCTGGATGAACAAGACCCCGTGGAGGGCTGGATGAACAGGACAACCCCGTGGAGAGCTGGATGAATAGTAGATGGTGGATGGGTGCCCGTGGAGGGGTGGTTGAACAGTAGCCGGTGGAGTAGCGCTCGGTGGAGGCTGGATGAACATGAGGCCATGGAGGCTGGAGGAGGTCGACGGTGGAGATGAACAGTATCCCGTGGAATCCTGTTTTGCGGTACGCCACACCCCTCCCGATGAACAGGACCCCCGTTTCGACCGTAGCGCTCCAACACAAGTCCGTTTCGTCCGTTTTGCGGTACGTCACACCCCTCCCGATCAATAGGAACCACGTTTCGACCATAGGAGGTTTGTTTCCTCCGTTTTGCGGTACGCCAGACCCCTCCCGATGAATAGGATCCCGTTTTGAATGTGGCCGGTCGAACACAAGGCCGTGTCCTCCGTTTTGCGGTACGCCAGGCTTCGTTTCCATCGCATGTTCCGTCCAAGCCGGTTGGCTCCCACACGTTCTGTTGCCTCCCGATGAACATGACGCATTCCATTGCCTCCCCATGAACACGAGCATTCCGTTTCCTCCCCATGAACACGATGACGACGCAGTTTCTCCGTTCTAACCCAGCCATGTACATGAGCCCTGGCTGTACGTATGCGCGAGTAGGCGTTCGAGACCTCGGCCGTATGTATGTATGTGGCTGTATTTTCTTTCTTGCACCCTGGCCGTTGTACATATGTGTACATGCTATGTGTGCGCCTCTACTACGACAAGTGCGCGCCTCTACTAAGACACGTGCGCGCCTCTACATCGACCAGTATGTACATACACGTTCGCGACCAGAATGACAACGCTACGTATGCTTCGACTAGGTGGGTCCCAGCTGTCATGCACTTCCTTGCGTGTGAAGATGTAGCTGGTGGGTCCCAGCAGTCAAGGGGGCGAATCGTTTTTTTGCGAAATACAGTGGCCTGTTCGGTGGGTCCCGGCTGACAGGTGGGGGTATCATTATTTTTTGCGTAATAAGGAGGCACTTCCTTGCTGCGGCTGTGGACCTAGCTGTCAGCCTCTCCACGTACAGTCCAGGTCCGATGGAAGTCGTTCCTTGACCATGTTGACCATGCCGCGCTGAGAGCACCACGGCGGTGGACGACGGCGAGGCCTAGGAAGGTGACGAAACGGAGCTGGGGAAGATGCAGCAGTTGATGCCCACCCGGAGAGGAGTATGAGGGTTCACTAGTTCGGCTGCAGTGTGAGGTTGCCATCGCCGCAGAATAACAGGGGGTGTGGGTGAGTAGAGGGATGGCCTGGCCAGCGGTGGGAGTAGTATGGGGGCGGTGAGGCCTCCACGACAGCACAGCCGGCCATGGGAGGCAGGAGCAGGCGGCACGACCGGCGCTGCTTTGGGCGGCTAGAGCAAGAAGATTAGAGGTTGAAGAAACACTATGGCCGTTGGATGGACATCGTACGGTCACTAGAGCTAGAATCGTTCATAATGACTAAAGTTGACAAAGGCCCCCGTCCTAGTCAACTTAGTAGGCCCACAAGTCAGCCTCCCACCATGGTGGGTCCCAGCTAGCAAGGGGAGTATTCATTTTTTTGTGCGTAATAAGGAGGCGCTTCCGGTGGGTCCGAGCTGATAGCGGTGGGAACTTTTTTTCGCGAAATACTGTGGTCCATCCGGTGGGTCCCAGCAGTCAGGGGGAAACTTTTTTTCACGAAATACGGTGGCCCTTCCAGTATGTCCCAGCAGTCAGGGGGAAAAAGTTTTTTTTCACGAAATACTAGTGGCCCGTCCGGAGGGTCCCTCCTGTCAGGTGAAGGAATAATTATTTTCCGCATAATAAGGAGGCATTTCCTTGCGGCTGCCGTGGACCCAGCTGTCAGCCTCTCCACGTACAGTACTCTTCTGATGGAATTCGGTCATTGACCACGCCGCGCCAAGAGCACCACGGCGGTGGACGATAGCGAGGCCTAGGAAGGGGACGACGCGGAGCCGGGGAAGACGCGGTAGTGGATGCCCACGCGGAGAGGAGTACGAGGATTCACTGGTTCGGTTGCGCTGCTGTCACCGCAGAATAACAGGGGGTGTGGGTGAGTGGAGTGGAGGGATGGCCTGGCCAGCGGTGGGAGTAGTATGGGGGCGGTGAGGCCTCCGCGGCAGCACAGCCAACCACGGGAGGCAGGAGCAGGCGGCACGACCGGCGCTTGTTTGGGCGGCTGGAGCAAGAAGACCAGAGGTTGAAGAAGCACTATGGCCGTTGGATGGACATCGTATGGTCAGTCGAGCTAGAATCGTGCATATTGACTAAGTTGACAAAGCTCTCCATCCCCGTCAACTTAGTAGGCCCACTATACTGGGTCCCAGCTAGCAGGGGGAGTATTCATTTTTTCTACATAATAAGGAGGCACTTCCTTGCGTCCGAAGATATAGCTGGTGGGTCCGAGCTGTCAGCGGCGGTAATGTTTTTTTCGCAAAATACATAGGCCCTTTCGGTGGGTCCTAGATGTCAGGTGGAGGAATCATTATTTTGCGCGTAATAAGGAGGCATTTCCTTGCGTGCATCCGTGGACCCAGCTGTCAGTCTCTTCACGTACAGTCCACTTCAGATGCATGTCGATTGTTGACCACGTTGACCACGCCACGCCGAGAGCACCAGGGCGGTGGACGACGGCGAGGCCTAGGAAGGGAATGACACGGAGCCAAGGAAAACTCGGCAGTTGTTGCCCACACGGAGGGGTCTATGACTATACGAGGGTTTACTGGTTCGTCTGCCGTCGCCGGAGAATAACAACAGGTGTGGGTGAGTAGAGGGATGGCTAGGCTAGCGATGGGAGTACGGTGGGGCGGTGAGGCCTGCACGGCAGCACAGCCGCCACGGGAAGGAGGGAGCATGCAGTCCCGCCGGCGCTTGTTTGAGCGGTTGGAGCAGGAAGAGCAGAGATTGAAGAAGCACGACCGCCGTTGGATGGACATCCGACAGTCACTGCTTGTGCGTCAACCATTTTTTTCGGAAAGCCTCAAATCCGTGGAAAACACCATACAGTCTATCTGCCATTATTTTAAATAATCTACAGCCCATTTGCTAATTCTTACGGGTTTTTTGGAGCCCATATTCTTTTTGTTAGGATTACAGCCCATATTGTGGCCACGATTTAAAAATTATACGAAATTTGCATATGTCGGTGCGGTCTGAACTGTTTTTAATCCCGAAATTTCGAGTCACATTCAAACTAATTTTAAAATTAAATGTATATCAATATAAAATCCAATAAATTGTCCATGCATAAAAATCAATGCAATTTAAAATCTCGAAATGAAAAAGGGATATGTGAAACTAATTGCCAGTTTGATGTGTTTTAAAAATGTACAACCCATTTCTCATTACTGATAGGCCATTTTCTCGGCCAGCCGAATGAAGCTCTCCTCGTCTTGAAAGATTTGCAGCCCAACAGGCTGATAAAGCGACTTACTTGACAAATCACAAAAAAACTGGGCTAGCCATTTTCAGAAAGAAAAAAAAACTACTAGGCTGGTCTGTGGTAAACATAAAAGAAAAGGTTGTCTAGACAGACTTGAGTGTCCCGCACAGCCCAGTTGACACCCTGCTTCTGTCTCAAAAACAAATTAGATAAATGCCACTCCAATTATGGCAATTCATAAAAATGCCACTGCTATTTCCAAACTTTGAAAAATGCCACTGCAATTTTTGCAAACTTTGAAAAACGCCACTGCAATTTGCAAACTTTGAAAAATGCCACTCCGAATTTCAAAAAATGCCACTAGAAATGGCATGAAATGGCATTTTTCAAAGTTTGGAAATTGCAGTGGCATTTCTCGGATACACCAGATTTGGAGTGGCCTTTATGAAATTAACCCAAAACAAAAATAACTGTGCGAGCTGTTGGGTGCCTGGTGTCAGCCGCTCGTTGTACAATTCTCTCGTTTATTGACTACGTTGACAATGGCTTGGGACCCAGATGTCAGAAATCCACTAGGAGTAGCCATTTTTTTATTGGCTTGTAATAAGGAGGCACTTGCTTGCGTACTGCCATGACCTTGGCGGGTCCCTGCTGTCATCCTCTCCACGTACAATCATCTCCTGATTGTGCACGCGTCAACTTGGTATGCCCACAAGTCAGCCTCTAAACCCGTGGAGGACAAATACAACCCATTTAAAAAAATAATAGCCCATTCCATATGTTCAAATGGAAAGTTCAACATTCAGAGCAAAGTAACAGATCTGATCCACATATAGAGTACTGAACTTCCACGTTGACAACCATCATAGCCAAGTTAACTATCTACTCCCACTAATACTCTAGTAGTGTACAAGTACTAACTTACTCTTAGCTAACTAGACGATGCCGGCCGCCATCTGTGGTACACGCTAAACGCCGGCACCAGCGTCCTGCGCCTCACCTCGGACTTGCAAGAGGTGCGATAGGGCGCGCTCCTTGCGCGCGTGGGCCCTTACCATGCCGGCGTGGTCCACCGAACCTTTGGCTTCCAAGCGGGAAACCCACTTAACGAGCTGGTAGTAAATATCAGCGTCGCAAACGCGTGCGTGCCCGACAGCATCCAGGGCTATTTGCCGGGTGCCGGCCTCCATGTAGTCGGCCCAGTTGCGGGCGCTCTGCTCGTGACTCAGAGCGTCGGTGCGCTGCTGCTCCATGTCCCGCTGGCGGCGCAAATCGGCGATACGCTGCTCCTCCGCCAGGCGGTCGCACTCCAACAATTCCTCGATCCGCATGGCCATCTAAAGACAGATAGAATGCCTCCTCCCTCCGTCTTCCTTCGGGTGAAAAACCAAACACTAGTTCCGGCGGTGACCACCTCTGGTGTCGCCTACCACGGACGGGTGGGCGCATGGTCGACGTGGCGAGCGACGTCGGGCTGGTGGGGGCTTATGAGGATATGGCGAGTTGGGTCACAGTGCCATCGGAGAAGGCCGGGAAACAGTACTTATAGGCGGAAGGTAGCGCCGCGGTCATCGGAATTCAATGCATAAGCAGGCATGGCTTAGCACGCCAGCTTGCCGTGGAAAACTAGAGAAACTGAAACTATGACTGTGTCGTCCCATCCCGTCTGGGTCGCACGCCGACATGGCGGTCAAACAAGTGCACTCAAATCATCTCCCTCCTTGTCAATAATGATTCCACGGATTTAGAAAGCCCGCAACAATTAAAGCGCATCTTTTTTCACATCAGTTACCTGCCTTAATTACGGCCGGCTGCATGCAGGCACTCAGAATCGCTCACAGCCAATACGCGGAGCAGCATGCAACGAGTCGCAGTCGAGGGCACACATGCAGCCACTTAGATCACTGGAATTAATTAGGCTTAAACTTCTGCATGCCGTTAATTATTGACATGCCTTGGTCTTGCTGCTTTGCTCACGGGACTAATAAACCCGGACGGGAGGAGTACCTTGGTTGATGAGAGGTTTGAATTAAGCCCTGCAAACCGGAAAGGAGGTACTAGTACATGCGTGATCTGTTATTTATTCGTGTAGGATCGAGTAGGTCGTTTCTTGAATTGAGCCCTGCAAACTGGAAAGGAGGTAGGACGTGCGTGGTAGGACGTGCGAGTAGGTAGGATAGTGTAGCTTGTCAGTTTCTTCAGAGGTAGGCATTTTTATTCAAAAACTGCCACTTCGGATCTTGCGTCGCAAATAAAACTGCCAGGAGCGCATTAGTAGGCTAGCTAGTGATCGATCAGTAACTTGTAAACAATGAGCGAACAGAAAAAAGTAACTGTTAATGCATCTCAATGATTCACAAATCATATACAAATATGTAGCTCCAAAAGCAAAGATCAACCACTTCAGATCTTGCATCGCAACTAAAACTAACTAGTACGATTCCCATACATAAGATCAACATGTTAATGCATCTCAATGATTCACAAATCATATACAAATATGTAGCTCCAAAAGCAAAGATCTAGAAAAAACATATGTTCTTCCTACTAACATGGATGCTTCTCTTGGCCAACATTCAGTATAGACTGAAAGACAAATTTGTTTGTGAAGTCTACAATTCCTCTTGCAAATGTAAGTGGTTTCACCAACACCTGGAACCATGAGAATGAACCACGCATGATGGAGGAACATCCACTGCAATATGATTTGGTCTTCTCTCGATTACACCATGAGACTATTATCGAAATACAAACTTTAACTTGGGTAAAATGATGCCCATTGTATAATCAAACCAAAGCAACGAAGCACCTAGTGTTGGCCAATAAATAGTATAGTACTACTTTTCTACAGTCCATGAAGTGACTATCCAATCTTTCTGTGTCTATTTTCAAATGGCACTACATGCAGTGACTATACTATTCTCTTGCGCAGTTCAACCACAATTGCGGACAATTTGTTTGTTTGCCAAATAGCAACGGGCATACAACTCTGTCTGCACAAATATCAAGCAGCTAGTAAACATATACCACACCTTATATTTTCGGTTTAAACATGTCTCTTCCGCTTAGCATATGTCATGTTCTGCACTGGACAATCTGATACAGTTATGTTTTGCCCTGGACAATTTCATACTGAATTGATTTGCTGGTTCAGAGCAGAAATATAGCGCCTATTCTTCATCAGACCAAGGATATCCATGTTCGCAGTGATGGAAGAGTGAAATCGATACAGCCGAAATTGAGCATCCAATCATTGAATCCTGTCCTGCACCTCCAATGTAGGTCCACCCTGGCAATAAATTCACATGCAAACCACTAGTATTACTATCTAATGACAATACAAAAAGAGTAGCAAGATAGTAGCAAACCATGTACCTTTATAATAAACAGCTCATAGTGCCACCAATTGGATATAAAGGTTTGGAAGAAAACATGCTCCTAATGTTGAACCAGTTGGACTTTTTTTTGAAGTTCCACTAAAATCGAGCATCCCTGTTTGCATAGATATTGAAAGTGTGATTATTGTAAAAAATGACAATAGTTGAAGCATAGACTCACAAATATAAGCATTCCAATTTCTTAATTGAAAAGGTAGTAAGACTGTTTCTAACCACCTGTTTGAAGGAATAAATAAGGCAACATCGGCTGATGCCAGAAAGGCATATATAGTTCTTTTTGAAAGAATGATCGACCCCTGACCTTTCCTCTTCTTTTAAGCATATTTTGTGCAGTTCAACTAAAATAAAATGTCATCACCGCCTTGGCAATTCAGTGACACTGTACAAAAGGAAATGACTTAACATTACATCATGATGTCAGGTATGTAGTCGACAGGCATTAGAGACAAACATACAGACCTTCTCCTATAACATAATGAACATTAATTTTAACAAAGGTGTGACTAGCTTTACCCGGATAATTTGAGTGAACTCTACACCCTCTGTTCTTTAATATAAGACGTTTTCGCGGTTCAATTTAAAGTACCCAAACTTCTAGTATTTAGAAAAACAGGTAGTAGTTTTCTTGAGCACATATGTGGGAAAGCTTGCCACACTTTATTTATGTCCATACGCTAATGCAACACCATTCGAATACTACAAATATACACTAACCAAGTGGCTAGCGCAACAGTAGAGTAGTTAGTTTATTACAGGGTACAGTACAATGGTTTTACTAAACCGATTTCAATAAACTCTAGCACTGGAAGATTTATATAAGAATTAACAATACAAAATGTAAAGGTAACAAGTTTCAGCATTGGTATACTAGTTGTGCATGAGCATTAAACCAAATACAGAAGCTGAAGGTAACTAGCATTATTAACTAATGACAGTATAAAAAATTGCAAACCATGTACCTCCAAGGTAAATATCATTTCCGAACTCGGGGGGGGGGGACCTCAAAAATTGCTATCCCAATCTTGATAATCGATCAAACATAAAAACATGATCGAACAAATCAAGAGAACAGCCAGAGGAGGAGGTGCCCACTCTTGACCTTTCCTCTTGTTTTCATAACTTTTTGTGTAGTTTAACCAAAATAAAATGACATCAGCGCCTTGGCATTTTGGTGACACTGTACAAAAAAATTAACTTATCTCATGAAAGTGAGGTGTGTAATCTATAAGCATTAACAATGCAAAAATCTGAAGGTAGTAACAAGTTTCATCGCTCGTATACTGGCTGTTCAACAACATTAGAATGCCTTAGCTGAAAAATCTTTAATACATCCACAATCAAAAGCTAACCCTGAAATAATCCAGTGACATTAAATGGCATTGCTTAAATTTATCGATGGCATTACACTGAGAGCAGCATTAGTTAAATGTGGCATCACTTTAGCAGTAGCATTGCTTGACTTGACTGCTGGCATTATACTAACAGCAAAAAAGTGGCAATAAGAGCATGGGAGGCCCATTCGGATAGTGGGCGCACCAGTACGATGTACCTCCACGGGCTCAGAGTGGTGAGGGGGCTATGGTTGCCCAGAGCAACAAATATCCAGACAGCATATGTGGATTACGTCCCATTTTGGTTCTCTTTAGCCACCTTTTTCCTATGTGAGGAGAATAACCGATCGACCTGGTCATTCTCTATTGCGTTGTCATGCCTTTCCACCCTTCTTCAACCAAGAGACACGAGACTCGTTCATTAGCTACTGATTTTCCCCTTTTCAACCTAGATGCGGGTTCGATGCCTACTCTCTTGGACAGTACAGTCTCCCTTCCTTTCCTTATTCAACCCAGACATGGATTAGTCTGCATGAAGTAGGGTTTCCTTTAATAGTGCAAATTATGGTTTTTGTTTGGGTGGCCAACAAAGCAAAGGATAGCAAATTGGGAAGATGGTGGAGTGGAAAAAGATCCACATGCAACGACGTGGCAGATGGGGCACTAGAACAAGGGTATGGTTCGAAAAGAGGTAGCATACCTGAGGGTTGGCGGGAAGTGGCTTCACTCGTGGTCGTCGTCCTCCGCACACACTACGTCGGTGAGCTTGGGGACGGAGGCCATCCCGCGCGGGCTCTAGGTCTGAGAGGACGGCCTTGTCGTTAGTGCGTGACCTCGCTCGCCGACGACGAGTGCGTCAATGGTGCACGTCCTTTTCTTCCCCGGCGGATCTGTGACCACCGGTGAGGACGGAGAGAGAGGCCATTGAGGGAGTCCTGGACTAGGGGGTGTCCGGATAGCCGAACTATCATCATCGGCCGGACTCCAAGACTGTGAAGATACAAGATTGAAGACTTCGTCCCGTGTCCGGATGGGACTTTCCTTGGCGTGGAAGGCAAGCTTGGCAATACGGATATGGAGATCTCCTACCATTGTAACCGACTCTGCGTAACCCTGGCCCTCTCTGGTGTCTATATAAACTGGAGGGTTTTAGTCCATAGGACAAACAACAATCATACCATAGGCTAGATTCTAGGGTTTAGCCTCCTTGATCTTGTGGTAGATCCACTCTTGTACTACCCATATCATCAATATCAATCAAGCAGGAGTACGGTTTTACCTCCATCGAGAGGGCCCGAACCTAGGTAAAAACATCGTGTCCCTTGTCTCCTGTTACCATCCGCCTAGACGCACAGTTCGGGACCCCCTACCCGAGATCCGCCGGTTTTGACACCGACATTGGTGCTTTCATTGAGAGTTCCTCTATGCCGTCACGATCAGTAAGGATGCCTCTTATTGTCTTTAAAGATGGTACCATTGCCAAAGGAGCTTTGGCCGCCGGCCAAACTATCCGGCTAGGTGGTTTTCTTATGACCGCCTATTCGGCCGCCGCTTCGACGATGACCTCTCGGGTCATCAAAAGCGATCTTCGCGTCAGCTCGGAATTCACCGAGCAGCTGGATCCGATTGAGCTCTCTTCTGTAAACGAGCTCTTGGATCGCATCGCCGCCCCGAGGGTCTCTACAGACTACGATCAGATTGGGCTTAAAACCGATCTGAGAGAGATTAACTCCCCCAGGTTACCCACCACGTTGCGGTGGTAGAGGAACAACACGGCGACTCTTCTTCTGTATTAAAGACCAGTTATGTCCGGACTCATGATCCCCCCATGCCGGATTCCCGCGGAGGGACGGACATCGATCAAGTACTGAACCTAAAGTCAGGCAGCGGACCAGACTCGTTGGACAACGTCCAACAATCCAAGCTTCCAAATTCGGAAACTTTTCGGCCCTTGAGCCTCAAGTTGGGCACGGTTCCGGACTCAATTCCACCCACCCACCCAAACATATGCGATCTATCTCAAATCCGGCAAGAGCCCGATGAAACAGTACATCATTACTGGGCCAGATTCCTCCTGGTTATGGACAGGATAAAGGACTGCCGTGAGGAAAACGCAATTTCAATTTTCTGCAACAATTGCATGGACAAGGGAATCTTGAACGCCGTAAGTCGTCGCGAAATTACACGCTTCGCCGACCTGGCGACCATAGTACGAAAGTACTGTGCAATGGAGAGTGTCTGGAAAACCGAAACTAAGTTTTGGGACAATCCTGCTCCGAACACAACCCTGGTCCGAAACAAAAGGGTGCATCATGCTCAGGCACCCGAGACAAAAACCAAAAATCAAAAACCCCATAAAGGGCACGGAACCGTACTGGAGGGATGGCTCAGCGGACCCTGTAAAATTCATAGTACAGAGGGCGCCACTCCAACACATAGCCTTCGAGCATGTTGGATACTGCGACAGGTGGCCAAAAGTGGCGAAGAGCTTCTAGCCCCGGAGAACCACCCCAACACTACCAGTACGGTATTAAAAGTCTTCGAGACTTTCGCATCAAATAATATGCGGAAACGAACAATCCACAGCCTCGCCGAAGTCTACCACGTAGCAACAACAAATCCATGGGGCGACACGGCTATCACCTTCAACGCCAGCGACAAACCTAAATTCCGAACAGCCCGAGCACCAGCCGCATTGGTCCTTAGTCCAATAGTGGACGGCTTTCGTCTTACCAAGGTACTCATGGATGGCGGCAGCGGATTAAACCTCATCCAAGAGGAAACCCTTCGAAAAATGGAAATAGACTGGAGCCGCATCGAGCGAAGCAGCACAACCTTTAGAGGAATAATCCCTAGTCGGGAAGCACGCTGCACAGGAAAAATTACACTTGATGTGGTGTTCGGCTCCCCGGACAATTACAGGTCCAAGGAAGTCACGTTCCATGTGGCCCCGTTCAGCAGCGGATATCACGCTTTATTAGGGCGAGAGGCGTTCACAATTTTCCAAGCCATACCCCATTACGGGTACATGAAGCTTAAAATGCCCAGGCCCAATGGAACCATCACTCTTGCCAGTGATCCGGACATAGCACTCCACGCCGAAAACAAGACAGCCGCACTAGCCCTAGAGGCACTATCTGAAGCCCTAGCAGCAGAGGAACTCACTGCGTTGCGCTCTACGGTGAACAGGGACGATGTGATACTCAATAAGAGATCCAAGTCCACCTCTTTTAAACCAGCGGACGAAATAGTCAAATTCCAGGTCCACCCAACGGACCCCACAAAGATGGCCTCCGGGGCACAGTTAAACCCTGATGTAGACGCCGCACTCCGAGAATTCCTTCGGGAGAATTGGGACATCTTTGCCTGGCACCCTTCAGATATGCCAGGAATCCCACGCAGATTGGCAGAACACAGCCTAAACATCCTAAAAGGATTCAAGCCAGTCAAACAGGCTCTTCGGCGATTTTCTGAACCCAAAAGACAGGCAATGGGAGAGGAGCTAGCCAAACTATTGGAAGCCGGATTCATCAGAGACATCCAACATCCGGACTGGCTAGCGAACCTGGTAATGGTACCAAAAAAGGACAAATCCTGGCGCCTGTGTGTCGATTTTAAAGACCTTAACAAGGCTTGTCCAAAGGATCCTTTCCCCCTTCCCCGCATCGATCAAGTCATCGATGCTACCGCAGGACACGATTCATTGTGCTTCCTCGACGCATACTCCGGCTACCATCAAATCAAGATGGCGGAGGCAAACCAAGCCGCAACGGCATTCATTACTCCATACGGACCATTCTGCTTCAACACAATGCCCTTCGGACTCAAAAACGCCGGCGCAACATATCAGCGCATGATTCAGACATGTCTGGCTACCCAGGTCGGCAAAACAGTGGAGGCATACGTAGACGACATGGTCGTCAAGACCAAACACGTCGAAACTCTAGTAAACAACTTGAGGCTCACATTCGACAACCTCCGAGCATATGACATTAAGCTCAACCCGGAAAAATGCGTTTTCGGCGTACCAGCCGGAAAGCTCCTGGGCTTCATTGTATCCGGTAGAGGAATTGAAGCAAACCCAGCCAATATCCGAGCTCTGTCACAGTTGGATATCCCAAAAGACCTCAAACAAATACAAAAATTAACTGGATGCGTGGAGGCTCTAAGCCACTTCATCTCCCATTTGGGAGAAAAGGCATTGCCCCTCTATCGCCTCCTCAGGCGCACCGAACACTTCGAGTGGACAGATGCCGCCTCGACCGGACTCGAAGAAATAAAGGCCATATTGGCAACAAATCCGGTCCTGGCCGCACCCAACTTGGGCGAACCAATGTTGTTATATATCGCGGCAACACATCAAGTTGTAAGCGCGGTGCTCGTCGTCGAACGAGAAATAGAAGGGCATAAATTCCCTCTTCAAAAACTAGTGTACTACGTATCCATTGTCTTAACTCCATGCAAGTCCCGGTACCCGCATTATCAAAAGATAGCGTACGCGGTGTTCATGGCATCCCGGAAGCGGCGACACTACTTTCAAGAGTGTTCGATAATAGTGGCCTCCGAAGTACCCCTCAACGACATTATAAACAACCGTGAAGGGACGGGCAGGATTGCAAAATGGGCCATCGAGCTCTTACCATTCGACATAACCTATAAACCACGGTGAGCTATAAAGTCACAAGTCTTGGCTGACTTCATCGCTGAATGGACCAAAGCCGAACTCCCTAAAGAGTATGGCGCATACTCCAATTGGATCATGCATTTCGACGGCTCCAAAATGTTGGCCGGCTTGGGGGCTGGCGTCATATTGATGTCCCCAACAGGAGACACAGTCCAATACGTACTTCAGATAATGTACACAGACTCCAACAATGCAGCCGAATATGAGGCCCTCCTACATGGTCTCCGGATGGCAATCTCCATGGGTATTCAACGCCTAGAGGTGCGCAGGGATTCAAACCTTGCAATATCCCAAGTAAATGGAGACTTTGACGCCAAGGATCCGAAAATGCCTATCGTAACACTATCTTAAAAATGTCAGCTCAGTTCGAAGGACTCGAATTCCACCACGTAGCCCGGGATAATAACCAGGCAGCCGACGTGTTGGCACGCATCGGCGCAAAACGCGACGCCGTCCCTCCAAACATCTTCCTGGAGCGGCTCTTTAAGCCATCCATATTATGGGAAGAGGAGTCCAGAAATAACAACCCGGAAGCAACCGCACCACCCAACACAGAACAATCTGACATAGTCGGCGGCTCAGCCAATGAAATAACACCGTTGGCCCACGAAATAATGACAGTAATTTCCCCGTGGACAGAACCATTCCTAGCCTACTTAATTAGGCAGGAACTTCCCGAAGACCAAATTGAGGCCCGCTGCATAGTTCGGCGATCTAAAGCCTACAAGGTCCATGAGGGAGAACTTTATAAGAAAAGCACAACCGGAGTCCTTCAAAGGTGCATCTCCGAAGAGGAAGGGCGAAATCTGCTGGCTGAAATTCACGCCGGACTCGGTGGGCACCACGCCGCAGCCCGGGCCCTTGTAGGCAAGGCCTTCCGTACAGGATTTTATTGGCCGACGGCCCGGGCAGATGCTCAGGACTTAGTCCAGCGATGCGTTGGGTGCCAGCTTTTTGCTAATCAAAGCCACATGCCGCCCACCGCCCTCCAAACTATACCCATCACCTGGCCGTTTGCGGTCTGGGGGCTTGACATGGTTGGACCCCTTAAAGGGGGAACCCATAAGCAAAAATACCTATTGGTAATGGTGGACAAATTCACCAAATGGATAGAGGCCAAACCAGTTAAAACGGTCGAATCCGGACCAGTGATAGACTTCATATCCGGGGTAGTACACCGTAATGGCGTCCCCCATAGCGTCATCACCGATAACGGCATGAACTTCATGGCCGATGAGGTTAAACTCTGGTGCAAAAATATGGGCATTAAGCTCGACTACGCTTCAGTCTATCACCCTCAAACCAACGGTCAAGTTGAACGAGCAAATGGTCTAATCATGAGCGGCATCAAACCCAGATTATTGCGGTCCCTTACAGAATCTAGCATGCACTGGGTAGAGGAGCTCGACTCCATACTCTAGGGGCTGCGGACCACGCCAAACCGTACCACCGGATTCACACCATTCTTTATGGTATACGGCGCAGAGGCAGTTTTGCCCTGCGATATAATTCATGACTCACCTCGAGTGCGCATGTACGAAGAAAGAGAAGCCGAGTTGGATCGGCAGGACAGCTTGGATGCATTGGAGGAGGAGCGTGACGTGGCAAAGGCTCGTTCCGCATTCTATCAGCAGCAGGCTCATAGATATCAAAGCAGAGAAGTACGGGCTAAAACTTCCAATGTTGGCGAACTATTTCTACGCCTGTCGGACAAGAAAAAGGACAAACTCAAGCCCAAATGGGAAGGTCCCTTCATCATCGACAAAGTCCTGACCGGCGGGGCATACCGTCTGTGAAACGCATAGGACAACCGACTCGAGCCGAACCCATGGAACGCAGCCCGCCTCCGAAGATTCTACGCCTAGCGCCGGACTGAGAGTTTGTCTCCTTCCTCCGTCCACATTTTATACTTCAGTTGTCTTTTGTTTCTCTCTTTTCTCCCACCTTTTTCATAAAGCCCTTGAGGGCTGATTTGCGCATTGTTCGCACACACTTGACGTGCTACTCGCACTCATTATACCTAGGGGCTTCTTTAACAGAAGCTTATTTATACGGGCTTTATGCCCAACACACGCGTCAAACATCCGCATGTACCTTTTATTCACCATTATATGCATCGATATGACTTAACTTTTGGCCAAGCTGGGTTGCCTGGCTCCTGTGCTTACCCCTACGTTCCCGATTGTTCGGCTAGGAGGTAAAGGGAGCACCTCTACGATTGTTACTGCCGGGTCAGCCGGATGTGTACCTCAGACTGGGTGAAGCCGAAAGCTAGCGTTCTTAAGGGAATATTCGGTCGGTGATTAAAAGATGATTTCTTATTTACTTATTTATCTGCCTCCAGATGCTTTTCTGCTCTTTTCGCAGTCCGGACATGCACTTTAGGGCATGCCTCCCAGGGAAAGGAACCCCTAACGGAACTATTCTCCCTGGAAGATGTATCTTACTAACCATGTAATATAACATAACTAGTTGGGCACTTGTATGATAACGTACTAATGACCCCTACGCCTGGTCTCCATGCATGCCCCGGTTTTTTTCATAACTGAGAGGGTATTCGGACACACTCCGGACTCTAGGGTCCCGAGGTTGAAGCGAAAAGGTCCGCAAAGACAAACGATCTACAATCCGGCTAGAAGGCATTTTACATGTCATTTTAAAATACATCGTCAAATTGACTGACTGTACTCCTCTTCAATCCCATCTAACAGGCTGTCTAATTTACAGTCCCGTTGGGAATACTTAGCGGCCAACTCTACTTGGCCACACATTAAGCTCACAGGGATCTCCTTCCCATCGGGCACCACAGGTCCAACCTTGGCCATGTGGTTCGGATCCGCCTTCTTGTACCGCGTCTTCACCATAGCCCAGGCCTCCCTGACACCTTGACGGCAGGCCGATATCTTCCATAGACGGAAGCACTGCCGTGCTCCTTGAAGCTTCTCCGCAAGCCCTCCAAGGCCCTCGAGTAGGGAGACGGACGGCCATAAGGCCTGGGCGACGCCACTCATCGCCTGCCGAACACGTTCGTGCAGTTGCACCAGCTCAGGAAGTTGGTCACCCGTTGAACCGGGCATTTCCTCCGCAGGGCGACCTGTGAGCACACCTACACACATATTTCTGTCAATCGACTTCCTCGCTGAACTCTTCTTTTCAAAAGAGTTTGCTCAAGCACTTACTATAAATGTCGCGACGAAGCCGCTGATTCTCCTTCACGGAGCCAGACAACTGGGCCCGCACACCCTTTAGCTCTTCACCCAGCTGGGTGTGGGCATCTTGGAGTTTATTCCTCTCCTGCTGCACCTACAGAAGCACCCTCTCGCCGGCCTTCAGCTGGCGCAGTAGCTGTTGCTTGTCCGGATCAAGTCCGGCAACATTTGCAATATTATCGTCAGATTTGTACACACGCCGCACACCATTTATCTTTTTGAAATATGTGTTACCGGAGGGGGTCTCTGTGTCTCCTCCTTCGGCGACTAGTGCGGCCTCAAGTTGGGCCTTGCACTCTTGAAGCTCCGGAGACAATTGGGTATTCTTCTCCGTAAGATCCTGCATATCAAATGATCCTTAAATCAGTTATTTTAACTACTTTAAGTCTCGGGGGCTACAAGCATATATAACTATTAAAATTCCTTACCCGTATGTCTTTCACATACTGCTCCGTGGCTCTGGTTAAACCATCTTGAGCGGCACGGAGGTGCGCGTCTCCCGCGTTAAAGGCATTCAACGCCTCCGGGGAGAAACACGCGTCACGAAGAACTATCCGGCGGCGCCTGTGATTCATGGTGCTATCCACCTCAGACCTGGTGGCGGACAGCCTGTCGGCATCCTCCGTTGGAGGAGCATCCGGCTCGCGCCTTGCGCTCGCCTCCCCCTCCGGACCAGGTGTTGGGGCCTGGCTGGCGGAGGCTTGGTTGGCAACCTCTCCGGGCACAGTCTGGCGAGCGCTCTTTCTCCTGGAAGAGTCATGAGCATTAAAGTACTTCACAGGAGTCTTTTCCTTAAAACGACAGCGTGACATACCTTTGCGGCAACCTTTCAATTCGCACCGCACCCCTCTTCCGCCTGCTGGGCCGAACTGACCCTTGTTGGTCAGCCGCCGCGGGATCAGCTTCCCGCCTTGAAGGCACCTCCTGCGAGACACCGTCGGTATGCGACGGTTAGTTATAAGCACGGAAGAAGTAATGGTGTCAGGGCTCCGGTCATAGTTACCTGGGAAGCCGGAGATAAACCGGGGTAGTCAGCCGTAATGGCGACTAGAGCATTGTCCATGCTAAGTTGGTGGAACACCCCGTCAATCAGCTCCACCGTTATGTCCGGATCCTCTTCGGAGGTCGGATCAAGGGATCTTCCCGGATCCTCGGGTTGTGGAGCCGGACTATGTATGCCCTCCACATCCCGGCGCAGTTCCTGCATCGAAATCATAAAGTAAGACACTTAATTTTGAAAGCATGGATCGGATGAATAAACGTCCGCTTACCCAGCTCCGAGGGTTATTCATGGAGAATCCGTTCAATGGGCTCGTTTGGAGGAAGTCCTCCTTCTCCCCCTTGTACAAGCCGGACAGGATCCTCACCAGATCTGCGGCCGATCCCGGCCCTTTGCGGCCATGACGGGTGGCGTCATTCTCCCCGTTGAAATCCCACATGGGGTGGCCCCTATATTGGAGTGGCTGCACCCCTCGCATAATGCACGTGGCCATGACTCCAATCATGGTCAATCCGGAATGAGCCAGCAACCTTATCCGGCCCATCAGATAGTGGACGCTCCTGTCATCCTCCTGTTGAGGGCTCCGCGGGCGCCAACTCAGGCGTTTCTTCAGAGGAGCATTGCTGAACTCCGGGAGGCCGATCCGAACTGGGTTTGGCAGTGGAGCATCTTCCACATAAAACCATTCCGAGGGCCAGTCTTCGGATGCCTTCTTTGGGGTTCCGGATAGATATCCGGTCCTGGCGATGCGCCATATTTCGGCTCCGCCCACTTGATATATCGACCCCTCGTGAGAACGGGGTACGAGGCAAAACAGTCTCTTCCACATCGCGAAATGGGGCTCGATGCCCAGGAACAGCTTGCAAAGAGCTATGAAGCCCGCAATGTGCAGAATGGAGGTAGGCGTGAGGTGATGAAGCTGGAGTCCGTAGAACTCCAGAAGCCCCCGGAGAAACGGATGTATGGGAAATCCGAGCCCCCTTATTAGATAAGGGACGAAACACACCCGCTCTCCTTTGGAGGGACTGGGGGTGTTCTCCGCCTGCTTTCCACTTTTGTAGGTGGCCAGACCGGCTCGAACTGGGACCATAAAGGCCAGAGGAAGGTATCCTTCCGCTTGGAGCGTCACCAGCTCGCTGTACGGGACTGAACATCTCCTCCAATCTCCTGGCTGAGGGCTGGGAGCGCGAGAGGAGGAGCCGTGTCGACGGTCCATGATGGAGTGGATTTTGGTCAGAAGCGCTCCGATGAGTACTCCGGAAGGAGGATGGTGTGATTTGGATCTGGATTCTTGCCTTTCTTATAGACAGCTTATTCGCGCAGCTAGGGGGTAAAAGGAAAAAATACCATGGCCTTTCGCATTCATACGACACGTGAAAGAGGGCCATTATTGGGCGTGGAAGCCAAGGAGCGCAACATTTATAAGGAAGCCGGACACTATTCGGCAAACACACGGAATTTGGAGGAGAACCCGCCTTGCAACGCCGAAGACAATGTACGCGCCGGACTCATCGTCATTGAAGCCTGGTTCGGGGGCTACTGAGGGAGTCCTGGACTAGGGGGTGTCCAGATAGCCGAACTATCATCATCGGCCGGACTCCAAGACTATGAAGATACAAGATTGAAGACTTCGTCCCGTGTCCAGATGGGACTTTCCTTGGCGTGGAAGGCAAGCTTGGCAATACAGATATGGAGATCTCCTACCATTGTAACCGACTCTGTGTAACCCTAGCCCTCTCCGGTGTCTATATAAATCGGAGGGTTTTAGTCCATAGGACGAACAACAATCATACCATAGGCTAGCTTCTAGGGTTTAGCCTCCTTGATCTCGTGGTAGATCCACTCTTGTACTACCCATATCATCAATATCAATTAAGCAGGAGTAGGGTTTTACCTCCATCGAGAGGGCCCGGACCTGGGTAAAAACATCGTGTCCCTTGTCTCCTGTTACCATCCGCCTAGACGCACAGTTCGGGACCCCCTACCCGAGATCCGCCGGTTTTGACACCGACAGCCATCTTTTTTAGATCTGGAGAGAGGGTGATAGTCTGAGAAGCAAGTGGACATCCCTTATCAAGAAAGCGCTGAAGCTCCAGCCTATATATCATTTTTATACTACTAGTACTGGAGGTGGAGTAGTGGTAGAGTAGTTTATATTTTCTCTGCATACAGTACCAGTTAGTCGTGCTTCAAAACTGAACGACACGCCATTAAGAAAATAAAGGTCGATAACTAATGCGGCACCTCGGGCCAACGCGGCCAGATCGCATTTTGCACGAGAAATTACACACCATGTTTCCTTGACATGTGGTCCCGTTTCAACATATCAGTGAGACGACGGCGAGTCCTTTTCTACTAGTATTTCCAAACAGACGTGTAGGCCGGGGCACCTCTTCTAGAACCGTGGCAAAATGGCAACCGTCCATCGACTCTTCGCCTTTCCCTCTTGATTTGGAACTGTTGTCGCATGCTCTTCCTCTCCCTCCTCCATTTTCCTTCAACCCTTCACCCTTCCTTCTGCCATTGTTCGATCGTCTTCTCCATGGAGGGAACACGTCGGAAATGACCCCGTTATTCTTGCCCCGATCTGAAAGATGACGTGGTGGAGGAACTCATTGATCGGTGCAACGTCATCACCTCGGCTAGCTTGGCAGGTTTGTTCAAGACCATTCTCGACTCAACTAATAACATCATTACAAGGAACCCAAGAGTCAAGGAGCGGTTTGATCTCCCCTATCTTCTTCGCCGTGACCCTGATGACTGGCACGAGGACGATGGAGGCCTCGCCTTGTGCAAGTTGATGCCGCTTGATAATGATACGTATGATGTTAAGATGCCATTGCTTGAGGGTAAGGCTTGGGCAGGCGCAAATGGAGATTGGTTTGTTTACATTGGGTCCAACTGCGAGTGGGAACTTCTGAATGTGTACACTCGTGACCGGGTTCCACTTCCAAAAATCTCAGCAGACTGCCTAGAGGTTGAGCACACCGGTATTGTACGCACGTTCAAATATGATCATGGTGACTGTCTTCTACGAAAGATAGCAATTTGTCTTGTTCCCAACCGCTCTTGGAATTACATGAACTATGAAGTTGTTGCTATCTTCGACAAGCTTGTTACCGTCCTTCGTGGTTCGACTAGATGGATATTTCTCAAAAATCAGTTTCTGTACATGGATGAGTACTGTGATGCAATTCAATACGAGGGCCTTGTGTTTGCTTCCACCACTCATGGCACTATTTTTGCATGGGATCCTCGTAGTTTCGGTACGTTTGTCTTCCACCACTCATACCACCTATACTTGAAAAAATTTATAACCAAGGGGGAGATGACGATGGTGATGATCACGAGCATGAGGACGAGCAGCGCCCATATACTCTGTGGCGCCTGGCAACTAATTCCGATGGATCACCTCTTCTTGTGTATATACAGCCCACTGATGATGTTACTACTAAGGAAGTAGGTGTAGTATCCCATGGTCGCACTCTCCGGACCTATTCCAACACCCGTTGCATGGTATTCGTGATGGATACTAGTGTGCTAGCGCCAAGACCTTCTCCCTTCGCGCGTCGGGCGGGTGGGATTTACTGTAGCCATATGTTAATGTGTTTGGTGTACGTAACCGCACCTCGAATCCTCGATACTAGTACTATATAAGTAGTAGGAGTAGTAGAGTGGCATGGGCCAGAACAAGCATTCATGTCCAGGAGTACGGCACACACCACCACCACGACATCCATCTAACACCGTGTTATTTCTTGGAGTCCGTGCTAGAGCAATATCTTCAACCTCGTCGTTTCTCTAACTTCAGCCATCGCACGGCTGGTGAGGTGGGGGTTTGCCGATAGTCGGTTTCCTCAACTGCGGTCCCACTTGTAAGGCCAACTCCAACGCATGACCCGAAATGGACCTCCGTTTTGCACAAACTCCAACGATAATTTTGACGAGAAAAGCAAGACTAAAGAAAACAAGAACCACTAGAATACATTTTACTACTCTAGAAGATATCCAACTTCCATAACTGCTCCTGTAAATTGGATTAGTGCCTTCTTGATGCATTCATTGTTGATCTGCGGAGGCTCGATCTTGTGTGCTTCTTTCTTCTTCGAGTGTAAAGAAGTAGACGTTGCTTCCTCGCATCTAGTCTCATGTCTAGACTCTATTCTAGTAGGAGTATCAACAAGTGCACTAGTCTCATCTCTAGCCTCTATGCTAGCTAAAAGTGCTAGAACACTACTAAATTGTGCTCTATCAATATATCGATGTACTCTTCTTCCCAATACCAAAACTTGCATCCATTCTACTCCCTCCGTTCCACAATACATGCCTTCTATTTGTCAAAATATAGATGTATCTAGGCATGTTTTAGTATATAGGTACATCCAGTTTTGGACAAATGGAAGTCAAGTATTTTGGAACGGAGGGAGTACACAATAAATTTTTTAAGTTAGCACAACTAGTCTAATCCGAGAGCACAGCCGAAGATTTGGTAGGGTTCTTCCTCCTTTTGCCGACACGTGGGATATCCAGCATCCAGGTCGAGTGATGCAAGAAAATAGAGTGGTAGTTGAAGCCACGTGATGTGCATCTTGGGTTAAACTGTAAATAGAATCTTACTACTCTTGAGTAACTCCAAAAGCGGCCACCGAAGATCTTTATTGGATTTGTTTTTCATCACCAGCACGTCGATGTGAAAGATGTGCAGGTTCAATGGGTCCTCTTGTGTTTTCACTGACATGTGGGACCGCATGTGAGCAAACAGACGATGGGCTCCGCGTGTCCGCTGGCTGGCTGAGAAGAGGGATAGAGGAGGGATGAGCACGGACTCCAGGAACTTTTTCTACGTACCTCGATATATGCTCGATATAGTGGGGTGGCATGGGCCATAACTAGCATTCACGTCTAGCAGTATGGCACACGCCACCCACACGAGTCCCATCCAACACCATTTTTCTTGGAGTCGGTGCTACAGCCATCTCTTTCCCCTTCTGTTTTCTCAGCCATCACGCGGTGGGCGCGGTGGGGGTTTGCCGATAGTCGGTTTGCTCAACTGTGGTCTCACCTGTAAGTGAAAATGCAACACCGCACGCATTCCCCCTTGAGCGCTGTGCCGGACCAACCGTGTGGGGGTGCGACGCGAACACGGAAGGCTTTTCCTTTTGAACTCGTAACTTGTAAAATTTGGTTCTGCTCCATGGCATGATCGATAGATAGAAAATAACAATTTTGCCTAGAGTAATGAGAAGTTTGGTTCTGGCGCCGTTCATGCATGGAGTACGTACGAAAATTATGAAGTTGATGCGAAAGGTAAGATAATTACTAGTAGTACCATATACTACTACATAGATTTGACAGAAAGATAAAAATACATACGGATCCATCAACGACATCCTCACGCCCTAGTGCGCCGGGTCAACAACCGACGTGTGAGGAGCAGCGGCATTGGCGGCAAACTCAGCGTGCTTCTAAACAATGCCGTCCAAGGTTGCCTTGCAGTCCAAGAAGGACAGTGTCCTATCGTCCTCCTCTTGCATGTAGTAGTCCTTGTGGATGATTTGCGTGTAGACGTGGGTGATTATGTCAATGGTGTATTGTTGTGCCAGGCGCTGCGCGGCGAGTGCGACCTCGAGGTGGACATTCTCCGGCGCGACGGCGGGCAGTCGCAGGGCCACCAGTGCATTGAAGAGGTTGTCAGCATAGTGGCCGTTGAGGGTCGCGGGCATCACAGAGCCTGGGCGTGTCGGCTGGAGGCATACGTCAAAGTCATCTGCAAGCTTCTTGACGATGGCGAACTTGTCGAGGAAACCGACGAGGACCTCGTCGAACAAGGAGACGAAGCTGTCGTCCAAGTGGCCCCTCGCCCTCGCGGCATCAAGCAATACCTGGAGATGTTCCTTGGTGCCGGGCCACAGGCCGGCGTCGCGGACCATCTGGCAGAGCCGGCTGATGCTCGCGCTCATCGCCTCAATGGGTCTAGCTTAGCTTCTAGTCAACTGATCTTGCGATTCGAGTGACCACTCTTGCCCTTGGTTAGCGTGCATAGGTGCGTAGGATTTCGTACTACTCCTCGGCCCTCTACTGCACCTGCCTTTGGCTGTATGATAGGTGGGCCAGCCACCCCTTGGGCCCATGTGTCATTCACCCAAAGGCAGTTGCAGTAAGTCAATGAATCTACGTCCCCCTCTGTGCCGATGCAGTATAGTCATCTCACCGGACCTCTAGTTGGGGCCAAACGAGAGAAGTTTGATGTTTACTGGTTTATTGGTCCCCTTTGCATT
The DNA here is from genome assembly GCF_002162155.2 of Triticum dicoccoides. NCBI lineage: Eukaryota > Viridiplantae > Streptophyta > Magnoliopsida > Poales > Poaceae > Triticum > Triticum dicoccoides. The sequence goes on along the minus strand of NC_041389.1, from coordinate 176,482,801 downwards.
TTGCACCAAGTTTTGACCTTTGATTTAACTAATAAAATGTTAATGCATGTAAACAAAAATGTGGTGTAAGTCACCCTACGAAAACCAAATAATCCCAAAACACTTAGGTACGGTGCATTAACTCCCTCCTTGTTTCTTATTACGTGACATATCAACCAATGAGAGATGTGGGCCGTGCATGCTTTCAATGACTTGAGACTACCAAACATGACATGCAGTGTTTAGTTCATTGCATGTAATCCTATTAGTTAGCAAAAAGACATTAAGTTCTCTCGCCGATAGGAATAAAACAATACACCATGTATTTATTTACAGAGGGAGTAGTACATTTTTTGTGACATGCATTACTAGATATTGCTAGTCAAATAGTACTAAAATCCAGATGGACGTGGTAGTACTCCTAAATCCAAACGGTGGTGCTACTAGTACTAGTAGTAGTACTACCAATGTAGTAGGAGTACTAGCACTGTACTACCCATTGGTCAAATTATTACATGCTGCTCCTCACAGTGAAGTGACAAGACGCTGTGCCGGAGATGACACCTGAGTATAGGCGCCGTGTTCGGCATACCATAGTCAGCCTCACCGTCTGCAGTCACTATATTCATGGCTGTAGAGCTAGCCTGCTTACAACTGGCCATGTTCGACATAATTTCCCGTGCGTAGATGCCCGTACATTGCACGGAACACCAAGATAGGGGGTGGACGGCACCGGCAGCGGCCATCGCGCCAGATTTTTCCACAGCCTTCTAGATGTGGTGGGGAGGAGATAAGGCTGATTGTGAGAGACAAGGAGTTGTTTGTAAATAGGGAACAAGTGCGGGCATCTTTTTGCAAAAATGGAGAATGTAACATCCCAAAATTCTAAATTTTGGAATGTTATAAATAAATAGATAGTTTTGATTGATTGTTTGATTGCTTGTGATTGATTGAGTGAAATTCGAAACTTTTTGAAAGTTAAATGAGAGGGAATAAAAGGACTTTCCCAAACTTTCATTTTTCTTTTATGATCTTCGTGAATTCAAATTTATTTTCACCACAAAACCCTGGAGAGAAGATGACATGACTTCTTCCATTTATTTGAATGACAAGGGGTGTTGAAAATATTTGAATTTCATTTGAAATTATTTCCAATCCATAAACTTCAAGCAACTCAATGATTTTCATGAGAGAAGATAAAATGACTTCTTCAAAACATATGAAATATGAGTTGGGAGTTTAAAAGGATCAAATTCAAAGTTCTTTTGAATTTATTTTTAATTTGGAGTTATTTGAGTTTTATTCAAATTATTTTTCTCCAAAAATAAAAAATACATGGAAAATAGGGTAACATGATTCCCTACATCAGAAAATTGGAGAGAAATTAATTTGAAGTCATTTTGGTGTTTTTAAAATGATTTTTATTGGATTTTATTGGACCAGAAGCACTCTTTGCTTTATTTCAATTTGTGTGTATTTTATTTCACTCTAGAATAATGTCCATGTTGTAGGAAATCTTTTTCTGAAAATTTTGATATATTATATGCCTATATAATATTTCTATTTCTTTTGTTTTTATTTTTGATTGTCTATGTTTAAAAAAAAACTTTAGGACCGATTGGACCGAGCCGGCCCAGTTCGCCAGGCCTCGGCCCAGCCGGCCAGTGCCCCGCCACCAAGCTCGGGATATGAGTCCCGAGCAGCGCCGCCCCGCCGCCATGTCCAGATCGGACACCGCCGCCGCCGCCTTTGCTGCCCCCTCCTCCACGCCACCTCTGCCCCCTCCTCTCCTATAAATTCCGGAGGTCGGACCCTCTCTCTCTTTCCCCGCCTCTCTCTCCTCCCTCACACTTCCCGGCTGCCGCCACCCTCGCACACCACCGGCCGAAGCCGCGGCTGCCGCCGCCGCACCTCCTGCTGCTGCCTCCTGCTGCCGCGCCGTCCCGCCGATCCGCCACTGCTGCCGGAGCCCCTAGCCACCGTCCGCAGTCGCGCCCAAGATGCAACCGGAGCCGCCACCCGATCTAACCGCCGCCGTCGGGTTTTGACTGAAAACCACCCTCAACCGGTACTAAACCGCTCGGGTTCATCGGTTTTTCTTTTAGGGTTTCAGTTTTTATTTTAAAACTGGTGTTCGGTTTTAATCCAGTTATTTTTAGACCATTCGCTGTTTAGGGTTAGAAAGCGAGCGTTCGCTCAGTAGGTTTTTTTTTATTATTTCCTGTCCAGGGACCTATTTGTAGTATTTCTTTTACATTTTAGCCCCTGGTTTTCAAACGGTCACAACTTTTTACTCGTGTATCCAAATCCAATGAAACCAATGCCCACTTCTTCTTTATGATCCCCTCTTTCCAGATAACCAACTTAAACATATTTTTGAAAGTTTAAAATTTGAATTAGATCAGATTTGAATTTGAACTTTGTTTGATCGTAACTTGAGTTTTATAACTCCGGTTGAGTTGATTCTTTTTGCATTTCGAAGCACTTGACCTAAACTTTCTGATAAGGCCAAATTCATATAATTTTGGTACTGTTAGAAATTGTTTTATGCTGCAAGAGTTATTTGCTTGGTTTTGATGTTTTCCGAATCGTCTTCTTCGTTCTTTCCGATCTTTTGAGTGATTGCTTATGTGTGGTTACTATTGTTTGCTTACGATAGATTGAACGGAGTGAGACGAGTAGAACTATCAAGAGTTTTGAGTGCGAATCATCTTCATCAACATTGCAGGAAAGTTCACACTTTGATCATACTTCCTTATTACCCAGTTTTTATGCATTAGATCAATCCTCAAACATTGCAAGATTAGGATCTAATTAAATTGTGGGATGGGAAGTAGATGAGGTAGTACCTATTACCTGTATTACTTATGAAACCTTTGGGAGTTACTTCTGCGTTTGCTTATTATGCCATGCTATGCTAGTAGACATGGATTGGGTGAGTGAATATCCATGACAGATGTGAGATTGTTAATTAATGGTTTATCTAAGGTGGCAACTTAAATACACATCTGGGTGGATTGAGGCACCTGGGGTATCCAGTGATTGCCTTTTTTTTTGGAAATCCCGGGGTTACCGTGTGATTTTCCTATGGACCGCCACCCAGGCTCAAAGGGATCATAAGATAATTCATGCTAGTAACTTCCGTGTGCAGCCACAAGCCATTATGGGCTCTGGCATAGTTGACTAAGTCGTGTGAACTCTTATAGTGGTAGACTAGCAGATGTAGGGGGTGTAGGTGTACCGGTCTACCCATCATAAGGTGCTAGCGCTTCTGAAAGACTATGTCTCGGTCATCCGTTTCTCAAACACCATGTAGTGCGAGAAACCAAACGGAGGCGATCGAGTCTTGTGGGGAAAAGTGCGCAAACCTCTACAGAGTGTACAAACTAATCATGATTAGCCGTGTCCCCGGTTATGGACATCTTGAGTATCTAGGACTTGGATTATCCTATTGAATCTCAACATGTTACCCTAAATCTAATATTGTTGGGTTTGTTAATGGTTACTTTTTAATTGGGATTGAGGATGCTTTCAACCATTCTCAATGTTTAACAACCACCATGATAGTTAAATAAATTTATTCCTTTGCAGTAGGGAAAACTTGGCTTTACGCAAAACTGTAACCATAGAGCTTTTTCCACCAGCCAAATATGCATGTAGAGATAGCCATTATTCGTCATTTGCTCTATGGTGTGAATTTGCCAGTATATTCAATGTACTGACCCTCTATGGCTACAACGTCTCATGTTGCAGGATCTTACGACGAGTAAGTGATACGTTAGGGTTACGATTTCCTATAATCAACTTTGCCGTTGGTGTTGATGGAAATCCACGACCTTGTTGCTTCCGCTATTTGGGTTGAGGTAATAGTATTTACGCTACTTTATACATGTGATTTACCTCTGTTATAAATCCTCGAGTACTGTGTGTGTCAGCATACCGATCCAGGGATGATACGTAAGCACAGAGATTTGACTCATTCGGGTCGGGTCGCTACAGAGAAGCTTGGTTTGTATGCGTCAGATCTAGATCCGACGGCTATTGGTGAAAGATGGGAGGCACAACATCAATATTACTCAGGACCTGTTTGATTGGCAAGATTTTGAAAACGCAGGAATAGGACACGGCAATATTACAAATTTCAAACTGATATTACAAATGTTAGGAGTAATGCTGCACCTAGGAAGAGGGAATACTAGGAAGTTTACGTAAGAACTTTTGTTACTTTAGGTGGATGCAACATTATCGTACAAACTAAAATCCACCGCCCTGACAAGTCACTAATGGGCAAATAAGTTTTCGATTCTCTGGCCACTTGATGTTTCAAAAACAAATTCAGCTTCTGGAGAGACTTTGTCATTTAGGCTTAGACGCTTGCGGTGATCAGCGCACCATTCATTGTTCCGCCAGAGAACACCAAATCTCATTACCTTGAGCACACTTACCTCCAGAACAAAGAACCTGGCCAATTTAATCTTGGATGTGCTGCCTCGGTAGTCGATCAAATCAATTTCTGTAAGATGGAGATCAAGGCATTCGATGAGATTGTTATATTGCAGCACATTTTTCACTTTCGGGTCTTTTTTATCTGCAAAAGAAGAGAACATATTAGAGCAGCTGGCTATATAAGATTGTCGTGTCATCAAGAGGTACCAATATCATTCGCTCATACGATAGGGTTGGCTGGCTAGTGATATTATTTCATTATCTCTCTCTCTCTCTCTCTCTCTCTCTCTCTCTCTCTCTCTTTCTGTTTCCTCTCATTTAACTAGGAGCACGTGAAGAGCTTGGGCATTTGTTGCCTTCCACTATGTGGCCGATGCCATATTTCGCAAAAGTATGCCACATAATACGCATCGATGTTAAATCAAAAGATTTTGGCACCGCTCTCCCGATGTGAGAGAGTTGGCACCGCTGTGCACACAGACCCACATGTATAAACAAATCAATCAAACTAACTACACCAGCCACTCACTCTCCCAAACAAGTGTTTTTTATTGCCTCAGTCCTCTCTCTCTCTCTCCCATGCAGTGTTTTTTCATTGCATGAGTTAATTTGGCACCGGAGCAAAGTAGGTGATCCAGATTGGGGCACCAGGTGAGCAATGGAGGGGCATCGATGCCAAATGCATCACAAGTGAATTTGGCACGTGTTTTGGCCTACATAGCCCACTTTTATACTCCCTCCGTCCCAAAATGCTTGTCTTAAATTTGTCTAAATACGGATGTATCTAGTTACATTTTAGTGTTAGATACATCCGTATCTAAACAAATGTAAGACAAGAATTTTGGGACGGAGGGAATACTACCTCGTATTTAGTATAAAATTTTGTCCATAGATTTACCTAAGAAAATGCCAATGCTTGTCACTAAAAATTACACCATTTGAAATAATATTCAAATACGAATCCAACGATCTAGTTCTTAGTGACATGCATTAACATTTTGTCAGTTAAATCTATGGTCAAATTTTGATACTACAAAATCAGAAGAGTAAACCAGGATGGAGGTAGTACTTGCTCTTAGGGTAACCATAGAGTTACTGGAGTAGTCTAAGTTACTTATCCACTATGACTAGCCTAGGCTACTATAGTAGTACGTCATAAAAATGATGCTGGTGATCACGTGAGAAAAAAATACTAAAAACATTTCTTTCGGTGCAGTGCGTAGATGCAGTTTTGAACACTACACTTGTCATTGTATTTTGGGAAAATTATGAAAAAAATTGAGCTACGTTGTGTTTACCGTTTACTAATAGGAAAGAAGTTTCACCTCGATGAGTAGCTTCTCCGTGCACACAAAGCATGTAAGGAATCCAACAACTTGATCCAGATTGGGGCCGATAGATTTTAGTGCCAAGATCTTCACTGTGCGCATGGACTATGTCAAGCTTGTTGGAATCATTTTCTAGAAGATAGTCGTAAATACATCAAGAAGAAATTAAAAATGTGAATTTCAAGAAGACGGAGAAGAAGATGAGTGTTGTACCTGAACGATTACAGATCCAATAAAGAGTTCGGAGAATTTGGTAAACAAGTACACCAACGCTGTCAATTTCGGTGCATCAATGACCCTGATTTTTGTTGGACCTTCTAGATCCGATACAAGTAATCTCTCAAGGAAAGGCGCATTCTCAATGACCATAACGTGGAACAGCTGGAGTTATCTCTTCCCAATTGATGTCTTGTTGCGGGGCCATCAAGACACATAAATCCATTGGAGATTCATCGAGGCGATGTGGAGGCTAATGAACCCATGGATCTGCTCAAGACAAAGGTACTCGAGCGCAGTACAGCTGCGGAGCAGGTGCTCCATAGCCTTCTTCAAGATGACAACGTCGAAGAGGTCAAGCTGCTTGAGTTGAGGGAGAAGAAGGGCGGGCGCGACATTAATCTGGGAAGATAGCAGGAGCTGAAGCTGGCGCGGCGCAGCGTTGGCGTGAGGTGGAGCATGGACGGTGGCAGAGAGCGACATCGTCCAGCTTCAACGTTGAGCTCCTCGATCTGATCTAGGGCGGGGGATAAGAACCACTCATCGAACTTTCGTTGGACCTTGCAGTTGGTATTGAGCATGCGGATGTCAAGGCGTCTGGCTGGCCCAGGGTGCGATGAAAGGATCTTGGACACTGCGGCCATGCATTTGCAATCCCCGTCGCAGAGGCAGCTGTCGACGGTGAGGTTGAGGGGGACGCGGCGCCAGAGGGGGCACCACCGCCGAGAGAGCAGGGTGGTCCGCATGGCAGATTTGGTGGGGAGGAGGCCGATGATGACGAGCAGCATGTCATCGGGGAGGCTGCTGATGAAGTCCAGGCTCGCCGGATGCGGTTTTGGCTCGAGCCGCCTCCTCTTGTTGGCTGCCTCGCCGTCCATCTCAACCGGCAGCGACGTCGGTGTACACGTGTGCTGGTGTGTGTGTGTGCTGGGTGTGCGCGAGTGCGTCCTTCTGTGCATGCGGCCGCGCAGTGGTGAATTGTGCGCGAGTGCGTCCTTCACGCGCAAGAAGTGTGTCCTCAATGCGCCCTCAATTTACTAGCGAGCGGGATGCTACCCCGAGTGGTTTCAACTTCGTTTACTTCACCGCGTGTCAGATGGGCCTCTAGTTTACTTATTTTCACCCACTACCACATGGGCCAGCACACGAAGATACAGAACACGAGCTGACAAGGCAGCATGTGGATTGGTTGACCGGTCAAATAACAATATACGGAGCTATACGCTGACACAGTGAGCGTATAATCCGTCAGTATAGAGAGTTCAAGTCAGAGGGGAGGCCTGTGAGAGATGGCAGAGAGAGAGAGAGAGAAAGAGCTACTCCCTCCGTTCGATAATGTAGTTCCAACATGTTTTTTAAAGTCAAACTTTTGAAACTTTGACCAAGTTTATAAAGAAATTACTTATATCTACAATACCAAAGATAAATGATAGTATGAAGTACATGTTGTGATGAATCTAATGATCGTTCCAGATGTAAATGTTTTTCTCCACATATACCTGATCAAACTTTTCTGAGGTTTGACTTTTCGAAACATCCATATGCTTATGGACGTGACAGAGTCCCTAACTAGAGAGAGAGAGAGAGAGAAATAGAAAGACTGGGTGAAAAAAGTGTGTGTGCATGTGTGAAAGAGACATGGACAACACAATATAAAAGTAGAGAAAAAGCGTGCGTGTCTTATGCAAACATATCACACATGCATCTTCGACAACAGAGGCAAGGTGAGGAGATAGTGTGTGGTTGTTTGGAACCGAGAGAGCAAGACCCCTAGCACGTGGCCAAGAGGGGTCTGACAAACAAGAGAGAGAGGTCTAGAGAGACGTACGGATAAATTGCAGACATGGGGAGGAGAGAGTGTATGTTTGTCACAGAGAGATCCCCTGGAGATCGTGATGGGACTACATGGTTGGGAGATCGAGTGACAAGGTGTGTGCGCGATAGAATATGCCCCGAGAGATATCGAGATAGACGTATGGATGGAAGGAGACAATACGTGTGTTCCTGATGGCTAGTAAGAGATAATCATACTTAGGAGGGTGGGGGAGTGCTTGCGCCCATGATGGAGTGAGGGATTATGGTACTTAGGGGGGTGCATGTCACACGGAGAGAGAGAGAGAGAGAGAGAGAGAGAGAGAGAGGGAGAGGGATCAACAAGGTTTTTGTGTCGGATGCATGTGACAGAATTGAAGATTGTGTGTGTGTGTGTAACGCCCTCGATGCGGCTATAGCTCCCACGTGTCGAGGCACGACTTAGAGGCATAACCGCATTGAAAGCAATGTCGCAAGTCAGGCAATCATTACAACATCCCATGTAATATATAATAAAAGGGGGAGATAACATAGTTGGCTTACACTCGCCACGTCACATCAGAGTGCATAAATAACATCCATCAAACAAACACTCATGGCCTGACTACGGCGCCAAAATAGAAAATAACCCAACATGCGACAAGGTCCTGAATCGATAACCCCAACCAGGCACCACTACTGATCATCGGGAAAGGAAACATAATAACGCTGAGAGTCCTCGTCGAACTCCCACTTGAGCTCGTACTCGTCACCTGGAGCGAAATCACCTGGACCTGCATCTGGAGTTGTAGTATCTGTGAGCCACAGGGACTCAGCAATCTCACACCCACGCGATCAAAACTATTTGAGCTCATAGGAATGGATAAGGCAAATATATGTGGAGCTGCAGCATGCGACTAGCATATGTGGTGGCTAACTTATACGCAAAAGAGAGCGAGAAGAGAAGGCAAAGCACGGTCGATACAAATATGATCAAGAAGTGATCCTATAGCAACCTACGTCAAGCATAACTCCCACACCGTGTTCACTTCCCGGACTCCGCCGAGAAGAGACCATCACGGTTACACACGTGATTGATGTATTTTAAATAAGGTCAACTTCGGGTTTTCTACAACCGGACGTTAACAAATTCCCATCTGCCCATAACCGCGGGCACGGCTTTCGAAAGTTCAATCCCTGCAGGGGAGTCCCAACTTAGCCCATGACAAGCTCTCACGGTCAACGAAGGAATAGACCTCCACCCGAGACATTTCGATCAGACTCGGTATCCCGGTACAACAAGACATTTCGACAGGGTAAAACTAAACCAGCAACACCGCCCGAATGTGCCGACAAATCCCGATAGGAGCTGCACATATCTCTTTCTCAGGGCACACTCAGATTGTCCTAAGTACGGGTAGGCCAGCCCAGAGTTGCCCCTGGTAGCCACCGGTAGCTGACAGGTGGACCAACACTCAGAGGAGCACTGGCCCGGGGGGGTAAAATAATGATGACCCTTGAGTCTGCAGAACCCAAGGGAAAGAAAAGGCTAGGTGGCAAATGGTAAAACCAATGTTGGGCATTGCTGGAAGAGCTTTACTTAAGACGAACTGTCAAGGGGTTCCCATAATAGCCCAACCGTGTAAGGAACGCAAAATCCGGGAACATAACACCGATATGACGGAAACTAGGGCGGCAAGAGTGGAACAAAACACCAGGCATAAGGCCGAGCCTTCCACCCTTTACCAAGTATATAGATGCATTAATTAAGTAAGATATATGGTGATATCCCAACAAGTAAATAAAAGTTCCAACAAGGAACGGCTCCAATCTTCCACCTGCAACTAACAACGCTATAAGAAGGGCTGAGCAAAGCGGTAACATAGCCAATCAACGGTTTGCTAGGACAATGGTGGGTTAGGGGATCAACATGGCAATTGGGAGGCTGACAAGCAGAAGGTAGGCATCGTAGCAGTGGCAAAGCAAAAGAGCGAGCAAACTAGCATAGCAAAGATAGTAGTGATTTCGAGGGTATGATCATCTTGCCTGCACAGTTGTCAGAGTTGACTGGATCCTCGCAAGCAAACTCAACGGGCTCCTCGGTAGCGAACTCGTCTCCCGGCTCTACCCAACAAGACAAACAAGCAACAAGGATACAATCAACCACGGCAAGACCAAGCAATATGATGAAATGACGATATGCTATGCGGGATGCGATGCGGGATGCAAAATGCAAGATATGACAGAAAATGCATGAACCTGGCATCAACTTGGAAAACCAAGTGTGTCACTGGATAGAGGGGATGAAATCGCTTGAAAACGATATAAAGATCATTGGAATTGGAGCTACGGTTTGGAAATGGCGAGTGTTTTAAGATATGACACCGGTATGCGATTTACAGCAAGTAGGCATCTAAATGCAACGAAATGAACATGCTACAGCCACCAAACATGAAAAAAAAATACATGGCAGTGATGTACACAAGATGGTTGACAAAACACTAGCACTGAGCCAAAGGCAAATTCATCCGTTAAGAGGTTCAAACAAGCATGGCTAAAACGCAAATGCAAAACAGATTTCAGACAGTGAAATTAACACTAGTCTGAAATTTCAGATCACGATGCTCTCTTCGGAGCAGCAAAACAACATGATAGAAAACCTGAACATGACAAGTAAGAACATGGCGTGGAGCTACTCAACAAGCTTAAAAAAACACCCAAAGTGACCTGGGGCCAAAAGGGTTCACAAAATACTCTACCGAGCTCACGAACATAGCTCGAACACAATCAGTTTTCAGACTTAGTGAAAACTGAGACACGCTGAAATATAACTCACGAAGGCATGTAAACAACTCGATGCACTCACTACGGTGCAAGTCATGGCAAGGAAAGCATATAACCAGCAAGAAGGCACAAAGTGCTAGCTACACATGGCAAGAACGAAGGCATAGCATGCATGGAACACTAACGGTAGCATCGGCAAAATCGCAAACAAGTTGACGATCTGCCCAGATTAACAACGAAGCAAAAGTTGAGCTCGATTGAGTCAACCTAGAGCACTCCACATATGTAACCAAAGACATGGATGGATAGAGCATAACATAAATATCAAAACTCCCTTACTGATCATCCTCAAAAGAGGCACGGATCACTAGGAAACAAGCTGGACATATAGCATCACAAACTAAAATATCCCAGACTTAGTGAAAATCACTAAGTCTCTGAAATCAGCAATCTCAGGTACCTCTCTTCGCAAGTTTGCACAAGACAACACACACATCCTAAAAATGCATGGGTGGCACCTCTGGAAAGAAGACAAAATGCTTAACAATTCATCCCAAAGGGGCACAGGCATATCATGCACGAATTAAACATGGCAAAAATGACAAAAGTGCATGATGAACTAACGGATCTGCAATTTAACTCACGAAGCCTCCTTCTAACAGCATTTTGGGTACGAAGATGACCTCAAATACAAATGATGCAATGGAACGAAATGATGTACATGTCGAGGCGAAGATTTTGGTATATCATATGCCCAAAACGGAGCTACGGTTACGGAGATACGAGCAGTCAAAGAATGCATCATGGACTAGGGTTTGGGGAAAAAATCAACCTATGCCCAGATCCAGATCTGGATCGGCACGCTTCCCGAGGCGGCGCCGGAGACACTGTAGCAGCCGGAGTCGGAGCTCGCCGGAGACGCGGCCGCTGGTCGGGGAGGAGGCTGCCGGGGCGGCGCCGGCGTGGAGGCGGGCGGCGCGGCGCCGGTGCTCCCGGGCGGCGAGGGGAACCGCGGGCGGTGGCGCGGAGGCGGCGGTGGTCGTGGTCGGCCGCGGGGAAGAGGCGAGCGGCGGCGGGGAGGCGGCACACGGCGGCGCCGGTCACCGGCGTCAGGGAAGGAGGCGGCGCAGGCGTCGGGGTC
>NC_041389.1:176468552-176470348 GCF_002162155.2 Triticum dicoccoides | reverse complement strand
AACTCCGGGTACTCAGAACGGAGGTGATCCTCGCGTTCCCAGGTGGCTTCACGGTCGGAATGGTGAGACCACTTAACTTTGAGAAATTTGATTGACTTGTTGCGAGTCTTGCGTTCAGTCTCTTCAAGAATAGCAACTGGGTGCTCACGATAAGAGAGATCTTCTTGGAGCTCAATGTCCTCGAAGTTGACGGTGCGGTCAGGAGTCTTGAAGCACTTTCGAAGCTGAGAGACATGGAACACATCATGAACATTTGCAAAGTTTGAAGGAAGCTCGAGTTGATAGGCGAGGTCGCCTCTCTTGCTGACAATCTTGAAAGGTCCCACGTATCTAGGGGCAAGCTTCCCTTTGATACCGAAGCGACGAGTACCTTTCATGGGAGAGACGCGGAGGTAAACATGATCTCCGATCTCGAAAACCAGATCACGGTGCTTACTATCATAGTAGCACTTCTGACGGGATTCAGCTGCTTTGAGGTTATCGCGAATGACTTTGCACATTTCTTCTGCTTCTGTGATTAAGTCATTACCCAGCAGCTGACGTTCACCGGTTTCAGACCAGTTGAGAGGGGTACGGCACTTCCTGCCATAAAGAATTTCAAAAGGGGCCTTGCCCGAACTTGCTTGAAAGCTGTTGTTGTAAGAGAATTCAGCATAAGGAAGACAATCCTCCCACTTCATGCCGAAGGAGATCACACAAGCCCTGAGCATATCTTCAAGAATTTGGTTGACACGCTCGACTTGACCGCTTGTTTGAGGATGGAAAGCTGTGCTGAAGTGGATGTTGGTGCCCATGGCTTTCTGAAAAGAATCCCAAAACTTGGAGGTAAAAATGCTGCCACGGTCTGAAGATATCACTTGAGGAATACCGTGCAGAGAGACAATGCGAGAGGTATAGAGTTCCGCCAATTGAGCTGCAGTGATCGACTCTTTGATAGGCAGAAAGTGAGCCACTTTGGTGAGCTTGTCGATGACAACAAATATAGCATCATTGCCACGCTTGGACTTTGGAAACCCAGTCACGAAGTCCATTTCAATGTGGTCAAACTTCCATTCTGGAATGGCGAGAGGTTGGAGGAGACCTGCTGGCCTTTGGTGTTCTGCCTTCACTCTTCTGCAGACATCACATTCATTCACGAATTGAGCGATCTCGCGCTTCATTCGAGTCCACCAATAAGCTTGCTTGAGATCCTGATACATCTTCGTACTACCAGGGTGGATGGAGAGGAGAGAGTTGTGAGCCTCGTTCATGATCACCTTACGAAGTTCACCTTTGGGCACAACAATTCGATCTTCGAAGAAGAGAGTGTCCTTGTCATCAAGTCGGTAGCACTTGTACTTGGACTGACTCTTTGCAATACCAATCTTCACCTTTTTCACCATAGCATCAAGGAGTTGGGCTTGGCGAATCTGGTCTTCTAAGGTAGGAGAGACTTGAAGGTTGGCGAGGAAACCTTGAGGAACAACTTGCAGATTAAGTTTGCGGAAAGCTTCACAAAGCTCGGGTTGATAAGGCTTGAGAATCAGACTGTTGCAATATGCTTTTCTGCTCAAAGCGTCAGCAATCACATTAGCCTTGCCTGGAGTATACTCGATACTCGGATTGTACTCTTGAATCATTTCGACCCATCGAGTCTGCCTGAGGTTGAGATTAGGCTGAGTGAAGATGTACTTGAGACTCTTGTGATCAGTGAAAATATCCACTTTCCTTCCCAATAGAAGATGTCTCCAAGTCAACAAAGCATGCACAACTGCCGCCAACTCGAGATCATGAGTGGGGTAGTTCTTCTCATTAGG
>NC_041389.1:176448844-176466094 GCF_002162155.2 Triticum dicoccoides | reverse complement strand
GCGCCCTCGACGTCTGACGCCGCCCCGTCATCATCTCCTCCCCGCCGGTCCTCACCGACCCACGCCGCACCCGAGGACCCTGCGCCGCCCCGAAGCCACTGGAGTCGCCTTCGCCCCGCAGCCCCGGCGCCTCCCCGAGCAGTCTTTAGCACAACTTCAGGGCCCTGGTGAGGCCCCGTCCACCCCTCCTCCGCTTCCCCTCCGCCCCGGGACGCACCGCCGCGCTCACGGGCCATCCTCGCCTCGCCCGCGCCCGCGCTGGCCGCCGTGGCCTCGCCGCCGCCGGGCACAGCCCTGGCCGGCCTCGCCTCCCCTCGCGTGGTGGGCGCCTAGGCACGCCCCCGCACCCACCTGCACCGAACCCCGCTCGTGTTCTCCCTGTTGCTGCCGGCGAGCCCGCGTCCCACCGCGCCATGGCCGGAGCCTCGCCGCGCCGCGGCGGCCTTCGTCCGCCGCGCCCCCTCGCCAGTCCCGTTCGGCCGGACGCCCGACGCATGCCCTTCGCCCGTTACGCCCGTATACCCAGCGCCCGCGTGCCCGTGCCCGTTAAGGCCCCTGGGGCCTATGACAGATGGGCCCCATGCCCATAACGTTTTACAAAAAAAAAGAAATTAAATAAAAATAATAAAAATAATAATAAATGATTTAATAAAAATTAATTATTAATTAATTAATTATCTAATGAATTAATTAAGTTAATTAATCCGGTTTATTAATTTAATTAACTAGGTAGGTTAATTAAATAGTAATTATATTGACTAATCTGTTATTAACCTAAACAGAGAATGACAGGTGGGTCCCACTGGACCCACATGTCAGGTTGACCAAGTCAACTCGGTTGACTGCTGACGTCAGCATGACATCATGCTGACATCATTAATCCATTTTTCGAATTAATTAAATAATTAATTAAATTCCAGAAATTAATAGAATCTTTAGAAAATCATATCTTTTAATCCGTAACTCGGATTAAAATATTTTCAACATGAAAGTTGCTCAGAACGACGAGACGAATCCGGATACGCAGTCCGTTTGTCCGCCACGCACCCCTAACATATCAAACTCGCAACTTTCCCCCTCCGGCTCCTCTGCCCGAAAACACGAAACACCGGGGATATTTTCCCGGATGTTTCCCCCTTCACCGGTATCGCCCATCCCTACGTTAGGTCACCCCTAGCACAACGTATTGCCGCGTCTTGCTTTGTGTTACATTTGATTGCTCCGTTATTTATTGTGTTTCCCCTCCGTTACTCCTTTCCGGTAGACTCCGAGACCGATGCTGATGCCCCTGTGGTCGACTACGTCACCGACGACGCCTCTCTCTTGCCAGAGCAACCAGGCAAGCCCCCCCCTTGATCACCAGATATCGCCTACTCTCCTCTATACTGCTTGCATTAGAGTAGTGTAGCATGTTACTGCTTTCGTTAATCCTATTCTGATGCATAGCCTGACATTGTCGCTACATCTGTTGATACCTTACCTGCAATCCTAAATGCTTAGTATAGGATGCTAGTTTATCATCATTGGCCCTACATTCTTGTCAGTCTGCCTTGCTATACTATCGGGCCGTGATCACTTGGGAGGTGATCACGGGTATATACTATACATACATACATACTATACAGATGGTGACTAAAGTCGGGTCAGCTCATTGAGTACCCGCAAGTGATTCTGACGAGGGGGCTGAAAGGACAGGTGGCTCCATCCCGGTAGAGGTGGGCCTGGGTTCTCGACGGCCCTCGACTGTTACTTTGTGGCGGAGCGACAGGGCAGGTTGAGACCACCTAGGAGACGGGTGGGCCTGGCCCTGTTCGACGTTCGCGGATACTTAACACGCTTAACGAGATCTTGGTATTTGATCTGAGTCTGGCTACGAGCCTATACGCACTAACCATCTACGTGGGAGTAGTTATGGGTATCCCGACGTCGTGGTATCAGCCGAAGCACTTCAGACGTCAGCGACGGAGCGGCGCGCGCCGAATTGGACTGGAACGCCACTAGGCTAGGTCTGCTTTCGGCCGCCCACGCAACGTGCAGGTGTGCTCAGGGCGATGGGCCCAGACCCCTGCGCGCTTAGGTTTAGACCGGCGTGCTGGCCTCTCTGTTTTGCCTAGGTGGGGCTGCGACGTGTTGATCTTCCGCGGCCGGGCATGACCCAGGAAAGTGTGT
The DNA here is from genome assembly GCF_002162155.2 of Triticum dicoccoides. Classification (NCBI taxonomy): domain Eukaryota; kingdom Viridiplantae; phylum Streptophyta; class Magnoliopsida; order Poales; family Poaceae; genus Triticum; species Triticum dicoccoides. The sequence continues at coordinate 176,463,925 of NC_041389.1, read as the reverse complement.
CCGGCCAAATGGGATCGAGCGTGTTGGGGAATGTGGTGCACCCCTGCAGGGAAGTTAATCTATTCGAATAGCCGTGATCTTCGGTAACAGGACGACTTGGAGTTGTACCTTGACCTTATGACAACTAGAACCGGATACTTAATAAAACACACCCTTCCAAGTTCCACAGACAACCCGGTGATCGCTTTTCCGCAGGGCGACGAGGAGAGGATCGCCGGGTAGGTGTATGCTATGCGATGTTACTTGGAGATGCTACTTGGAGGACTTCGACTTACCCTCTTCTGCCTGTTGCAAGACGAAGGTGACCAGAAGCGTAGTCTTCGATAAGACTAGCTATCCCCCTCTTATTCTGGCATTCTGCAGTTCAGTCCACTGATATGGCCTCCTTACACATATACCCATGCATATGTAGTGTAGTTCCTTGCTTGCGAGTACTTTGGATGAGTACTCACGGTTGCTTTCTCCCCCCTTTTTCCCCTTTTCCTTCCTTTCTGGTTGTCGCAACCAGATGCTGGAGTCCAGGAGCCAGACGCCACCGTCGACGACGACCCCTACTACACCGGAGGTGCCTACTACTACGTGCTGCCCGCTGACGACGACCTGGAGTAGTTAGGAGGATCCCAGGCAGGAGGCCTGCGCCTCTTTCGATCTGTATCCCAGTTTGTGCTAGCCTTCTTAAGGCAACTTGTTTAACTTATGTCTGTACTCAGATATTGTTGCTTCCGCTGACTCGTCTATGATCGAGCACTTGTATTTGAGCCCTCGAGGCCCCTGGCTTGTATTATGATGCTTGTATGACTTATTTTATTTGTAGAGTTGTGTTGTGATATCTTCCCGTGAGTCCCTGATCTTGATCGTACACATTTGCGTGCATGATTAGTGTACGGTCAAATCGGGGGTGTCACAAGTTGGTATCAGAGCCGACTGCCTGTAGGAATCCCCCTTTCCAACTCCTTGGCCGAAGTCGAGTCTAGTCGTTGAAAAACTTTTACTAACATGGCTGTGTGGCCCATGGGCCCACGTCGCCATCGGGAGGTATTAGGATCTTTTATTCCTCGACCTTTACTCTGGGATTTTGAACCCTCTTCTATTCGGGTTAAACGATTTTACTAAAAACTAACTTTAGGTTCTCGAAAATACTTTCTCCCGGAGAGCCCCTTCAGTCCAGATGGTCACCGACTGCACCAGAAGATTTCGGAGATACTCTTTGATATTCTCTCGAGACTTTGTGCCCATCACTTTTGCTATTCCCGACCACCGATAAATCCTTATGGATAACTACTTACACTTGCCATTCTTACGATCATTCCCCATTGTTCTTGTTATTACAAGATACCCGAAGTTTTCTCTATTGTTCCGAGAATACTTCGTGCCTACTGCCTAGCAGTTCTTTGCCACATGAATACCCCTTCAAATAAATCGCCGCACTTGTCAAGTATCCGCTCATCCCCAGTTGTTCATGAGTTTCACAAAAGTCTTCAAAATACTATTCGATCTTCTGAAAATCCTCTAGAGCCTTTGGCTCTTGAAATTCTTGCCTGCTTGCATTATGGTTAATCCCATAAGTCTCGTAGTCTTAATGACATTCCTTATCATTATCATTTTGAGTCTGTTGACTCAATATGTTGGCGAATGCACGCAATCATCATTGATCCTTATAAATTACTTCTCCGGCTAAGCTGCCATTCTTTTAACTGGAATTGGTTCTCGACCAATCCAATTGTCGTTGATTATACCCTAAGGCTATTCAACTTATCCATCCCTAATCAGAGCATTGCTTCTGCTCCCTTGATTTGGAAATCATATTCCTTTGCATTTGACAATTGAGTTAGTCAGTTGTTTCTATAATCTAATCTCCTTGCATTCTTCTTCCTCTAGTTGAGTACCGATACTCGTATCAGATCCTTTGTGGACCATCAAGTCCTTTGTTGGATTGTTATCCGACAGTGTCCTTCACATTTGATCACCTTGTGAGTTCTTCCCCTGATACATAATGCCTTTGTTAAGTTGTATCCTCTGCTTGGCCAACCATGCTCTGCTTTCGGGCTTGTGTTATTTACTCTTGAAACTTGTGGTATATGTTTCTAAGAAGCCCCTATGGGTTGAACATATGCATTCTCTAAACCGTGTGAACCCGAGAGTTTTCACGAGTTATATTCTTCGGGTGATTACCAGATAAAATTTCAACACTGCAACTTCATCGAACGTGAGAAGTGAATGAAAGGTTATGCATTGGAGAAGTGGGAGTCGACCTTGAACTTGTGTTCATGCCCATGGACACGATGTAGATCTTATCATTAAAGCTTCTCTTAAATAAATTATTCCTTTGGTATAAGCTCATCTTATAACTAGGATCTGGCCTTTTGCAATCGTGGTTTTGACCATGTTCTCCTTTAAATATCATGTCCGGTGCAAGTTTAAGCACTTGTCTTCTATAGAGCAATACCCCAGTTCAACTTCTAGTTTGATCTGTCCTCGAGTATTACCACCTGGTATCTCGAGATTATCTTGGAACTGCATAATTTCTTATGAGTTCTTCATCAAGTACTACATACTCACCGATTACAATTTTTCATGGGCTCGGAGTTATTGAACACTCAAAGACACCGATAACTGAACCAAGTCCGCTCTACGGTTCAACAACTCTTCAGTAAGCTTCTATAAGTACGAGTTTGTACCCGATCACGCCATTCCTAGCCTGTTTGGCTATATCATTGTCGTGACGATTCTAACGGTGCTACCTGGTCCTTATTCTCGGAGCACCAATTTTCGACGATGAACTAACCTTACGTCGATTTTCCTCGTCATACCCTTTCACCTTAAACAATGAGTTCGAGTTTGTGTCGTACCCATGGTTCCAATGACTTTTGGCTTCATCATTCCTTTGACTTGATGTCGTCGCTGATTGATTACTTCTTCATGAAATCGGTCGACAAATGTGTCGTGATCCTCATCAACCTTATGAGTTCTTCCAGGATATCAATTGAATTCATGATGAGAAATACCATCCTTTTCCCTCGATGTTTTGAGTTATCATCGGCAACATTCTTGCCTTCCCCCCCCCCCAACAAAAACTTGTTTGTGTTCTGTGTTATACCTCGAGTTCCTTGCTACCTAGCATTTGTTCTTCTTTACCATGGAGTATTACCATCTTTTATGTCAAGAAGGTCGTGAGGATTACTCCACCTCTTAAGACTTCTTGGTATGGTGATACTTCTCACCCTCACCATTCTTTCTTGGTACCCGTGTTGTTTCTAACCGGAACACCGACAATTGAACTATGAGGTGTGAATTCAAAACTTCTAGCAACCCCATTGCTTTGAAGTAATGGTCGAGTTTCATTCTAATTCTTTTGTTCGTCAAGTCACCACTCTAACATTGATCGTGCGACCCAACCCATATTCGGGCGCACCGTTCAACCAATGTTTAATTGTGTATGTTTTCCTCGAGCATACTTCCTTATATCAGTTGATCTGACAAATGTTATCTCTTTGTTCACTTAATGGTGGAAATCCATCTTTTGGAAATCTCGATGGATTATCGCTGAGCCCATCAGCCACCTCCTCCTCTCCTTGGTTTAATGATGAACTATTGTTTCAGGAACCTACTCCCATAGTTCATTTCCTGAGAATCCGGAAATGTCATTTCGTCTATTTGCGTTGCACCTTTTCTTCTCAGGTATCCTAAGTCTGAGGTATCGTGACACCATTCGGATCTGAATCTCGGTCAGATATGATGGTTGGGACAACTTTCCGAGAGTTATGATGTTGATCCTTTGGTAACCCGGTAACCTGATGTCATGCCTAGCACCCCCCCCCCCGGCTGGAGGACCTATGATTATAGATTCCTTTTCAGCAAGGTTATCCGTTCATCCATGAGGAAATTGTAAGACTTAATCTACAAGTTATTCCTGATGGATCCTTCGTGTTTCCAAAGTCTGATCTTCACCTGAAGACCATGTCAATGCTATCTCGAAGCATGTCAATGGTACTCCGATTTTCAACAGGAACATTTGAAGCACGATGCTAAATTTTATTTATCATTTATCCTAACACCGTTGTATGGGTAATGTCATGAAAATTCTCCCCCGTACCTAAAGAGTTTTCTACATTATATCCTGCCACGGATATCATGCTCTGCTTGTCCTTGGGAAGGATATATCCCTGAATTATGTGTTTAAACATGTTTTCCTTTCCATTGATCCGTTTAATATGATAATCATATTTTACTTTCCATTGGTTGTTTGAACCTTTCTTGTGATCTATATGATCTAAGCAGCAATATTCTGCTGCTTATGTAAACTCCTCGGTGTACAATTCTGTCAGAAAGACCCTGTTATTTTGGTGAGGACATTCCGGTAACCACCGATGGACGAGAACTTTGCCTATTGGTCCGCCTCGTTCAACGAGCAGGAAGATGGTTCTCTTCGTCCCTCGCCCTTGGTACCGACATTGTTGCCAACATAACTGATAGGCTACCCTCTGACATGTCTTGCTATCACGACCGTGCAAGATATCAATGCTTTTCCTACTTTTAGCCCACATGGTGGGCCCATAACCCACAGTTCCACAGGATCAAAACCTGACTCTCCTGTACAACCCCTATTCCCAAAGTTATTCCTCGCGCGTGGCCTCATGTGTAATTCACAAGCCACCTTCCGATGAGATCATCAATCTGGTATCAGATGCAGTACTTATTCCCATTGCCCTGAACCCCTTTCACACTTCGCTTCAGGCAACGAACGATTGCCTATGCGTTTGAAACTTCTATTTTGCACCTTCTTACTTTGCTCTTGATATTGTCTTAAATTTCAATTTGAGAGTTACTTTCCGCCACCTTCCCTGGTGTTATGTACTAGATAAGCAAACATGGTAGCAGTCCGTCCTTCTGTAATACCATCTTATCCTTTCGTAAGTACGATGGAGTTCCTGCAGACAGGACGACAACTTCATCATGATGCATTGGAATAACGAATTGAAGACATCAACGAAAGGGATTAACTACTTCGAGAAGATTCGTTAGAATATCTTAACCAGAACTTTCCCCCTTCCTCCCCTCTTAAATCTCGGGACGAGATTTCTTGTAGTGGGGGAGAATTGTGACGTCCGGATAATCAAGCTACAGTAAACCTCTGCTAATGGTGCCACGTCACCTCGGTTACTGTTGATAAAATCGAGTTAGTTCAAAACCGATTCAAATTCAATTTCAAAATCAAGCAAACAATGAAAGTTTTCAAATATTAAAACTAAAATGTTCGGAGTGAACCAAATATTGCATATGTAATTATGGAGGAGAAACCATACCTGTATAAAATATTTCAATACTATAAGATGAATAAAACAATAGCAAAAACTATTATTTAAATACTTTAAATATTAGTTAATTATGAAACTATTTTAGATTGGGTAGCAAGTTAGTGTGGTAGTGGCATATTTGGTAACGTCAAAATAGGTGCCATTTTGGTAATTTTCTAAAACAAAATTAAAAGGAAACTAAAAGAAAACGGAAAAGAAAAAAAAATAAATAAAAAGTAAAAAACAAAACAAAAGAAAGGAAACCCCCGCGGCTCCCCATGGGCCTTGGCCCATCCCACCCATCCGGCCGACCCTACCGAAACGGCCCACCCGACCCTCCTGCTTAGCCCCCTCCCCCAACCCGAACCCTAGCACCACTCCCATTCCCCCCCGCCGCCCCCACGATCTGGATCGGGCTCGATCCCGATCCCGTCGTCCCCATCCCACGACCCCCACTCCCTTCCCCACGGTCCACTCCCTCATCTCTCCCTCCCCCCGATCCAGATCGGATCGGGGCTGGCCCCGTGGCCGTCGCCCTGTGCCGCCTCGCAGGCCCCCGCCCTCGTCCTCGCGCCCCCGTCCCCTCTCCCTCGACGACTCCTCTCGCTGCGCCGACCGCGACCGCGCCCTCGACGTCTGACGCCGCCCCGTCATCATCTCCTCCCCGCCGGTCCTCACCGACCCACGCCGCACCCGAGGACCCTGCGCCGCCCCGAAGCCACTGGAGTCGCCTTCGCCCCTCAGCCCCGGCGCCTCCCCGAGCAGTCTTTAGCACAACTTCAGGGCCCCGGTGAGGCCCCGTCCACCCCTCCTCCGCTTCCCCTCCGTCCCGGGACGCACCGCCGCGCTCACGGGCCGTCCTCGCCTCGCCCGCGCCCGCGCTGGCCGCCGTGGCCTCGCCGCCGCCGGGCACAGCCCTGGCCGGCCTCGCCTCCCCTCGCGTGGTGGGCGCCTAGGCACGCCCCCGCACCCACCTGCGCCGAACCCCGCTCGTGTTCTCCCTGTTGCAGCCGGCGAGCCCGCGTCCCACCGCGCCATGGCCGGAGCCTCGCCGCGCCGCGGCGGCCTTCGTCCGCCGCGCCCCCTCGCCAGTCCCGTTCGGCCGGACGCCCGACGCACGCCCTTCGCCCGTTACGCCCGTATACCCAGCGCCCGCGTGCCCGTGCCCGTTAAGGCCCCTGGGGCCTATGACAGATGGGCCCCATGCCCATAACGTTTTACAAAAAAAAAAGAAATTAAAAATAAAAAAAATAAAAAAAATAATAAATGATTTAATAAAAATTAATTATTAATTAATTAATTATCTAATGAATTAATTAAGTTAATTAATCCGGTTTATTAATTTAATTAACTAGGTAGGTTAATTAAATAGTAATTATATTGACTAATCTGTTATTAACCTAAACAGAGAATGACAGGTGGGTCCCACTGGACCCACATGTCAGGTTGACCAAGTCAACTCGGTTGACTGCTGACGTCAGCATGACATCATGCTGACGTCATTAATCCAGTTTATTGAATTAATTAAATAATTAATTAAATTCCAGAAATTAATAGAATCTTTAGAAAATCATATCTTTTAATCCGTAACTCGGATTAAAATATTTTCAACATGAAAGTTGCTCAGAACGACGAGACGAATCCGGATACGCAGTCCGTTTGTCCGACACGCACCCCTAACATATCAAACTCGCAACTTTCCCCCTCCGGCTCCTCTGCCCGAAAACACGAAACACCGGGGATATTTTCCCGGATGTTTCCCCCTTCACCGGTATCGCCCATCCCTACGTTAGGTCACCCCTAGCACAACGTATTGCCGCGTCTTGCTTTGTGTTACATTTGATTGCTCCGTTATTTATTGTGTTTCCCCTCCGTTACTCCTTTCCGGTAGACTCCGAGACCGATGCTGATGCCCCTGTGGTCGACTACGTCACCGACGACGCCTCTCTCTTGCCAGAGCAACCAGGCAAGCCCCCCCCTTGATCACCAGATATCGCCTACTCTCCTCTATACTGCTTGCATTAGAGTAGTGTAGCATGTTACTGCTTTCGTTAATCCTATTCTGATGCATAGCCTGACATTGTCGCTACATCTGTTGATACCTTACCTGCAATCCTAAATGCTTAGTATAGGATGCTAGTTTATCATCATTGGCCCTACATTCTTGTCAGTCTGCCTTGCTATACTATCGGGCCGTGATCACTTGGGAGGTGATCACGGGTATATACTATACATACATACATACTATACAGATGGTGACTAAAGTCGGGTCAGCTCATTGAGTACCCGCAAGTGATTCTGACGAGGGGGCTGAAAGGACAGGTGGCTCCATCCCGGTAGAGGTCGGCCTGGGTTCCCGACGGCCCTCGACTGTTACTTTGTGGCGGAGCGACAGGGCAGGTTGAGACCACCTAGGAGACAGGTGGGCCTGGCCCTGTTCGGTGTTCGCGGATACTTAACACGCTTAAGGAGATCTTGGTATTTGATCTGAGTCGGCTACGAGCCTATACGCACTAACCATCTACGTGGGAGTAGTTATGGGTATCCCGACGTCGTGGTATCAGCCGAAGCACTTCAGACGTCAGCGACGGAGCGACGCGCGCCGGATTGGAACGTAAGCCTGCTCTTGTATTAAGGGGGCTAGTTCTGCTTCCGGCCGCCCTCGCAACGTGCAGGTGTGCTATGGGCGATGGGCCCAGACCCCTGTGCGCTTAGGTTTAGACCGGCGTGCTGGCCTCTCTGTTTTGCCTAGGTGGGGCTGCGACGTGTTGATCTTCCGCGGCCGGGCATGACCCAGGAAAGTGTGTCCGGCCAAATGGGATCAAGCGTGTTGGGTTATGTGGTGCACCCCTGCAGGGAAGTTAATCTATTCGAATAGCCGTGATCTTCGGTAACAGGACGACTTGGAGTTGTACCTTGACCTTATGACAACTAGAACCGGATACTTAATAAAACACACCCTTCCAAGTGCCAGATACAACCGGTGGTCGCTCTACCTCAGGGATATGAGGAGGGGATCGCCGGGTAGGATTATGCTATGAGATGTTACTTGGAGATGCTACTTGGAGGACTTCGACCTACCCTCTTCTCCCTGTTGCAAGACGAAGGTGACCAGAAGCGTAGTCTTCGATAAGACTAGCTATCCCCCTCTTATTCTGGCATTCTGCAGTTCAGTCCACTGATATGGCCTCCTTACACATATACCCATGCATATGTAGTGTAGTTCCTTGCTTGCGAGTACTTTGGATGAGTACTCACGGTTGCTTTCTCCCCCCTTTTCCCCTTTCCTCTCTTCCTGGTTATCGCAACCAGATGCTGGAGTCCAGGAGCCAGACGCCACCGTCGACGATGACCCCTCCTACACCGGAGGTGCCTACTACTACGTGCTGCCCGCTGACGACGACCTGGAGTAGTTTAGGAGGATCCCAGGCAGGAGGCCTGCGCCTCTTTCGATCTGTATCCCAGTTTGTGCTAGCCTTCTTAAGGCAACTTGTTTAACTTATGTCTGTACTCAGATATTGTTGCTTCCGCTGACTCGTCTATGATCGAGCACTTGTATTCGAGCCCTCGAGGCCCCTGGCTTGTATTATGATGCTTGTATGACTTATTTTATTTGTAGAGTTGTGTTGTGATATCTTCCCGTGAGTCCCTGATCTTGATCGTACACATTTGCATGCATGATTAGTGTACGATTGAATCGGGGGCGTCACAAATCAACACAAAGTCGACTCGATCCATCCTTCTTCTTCACAAAAAGAACACCACAACCCCACGGAGAAGTACTAGGCCGAATGAGACCCAATCTTTCTTGCTCATCGAGTTGTTTCTTCAGCTCCTTCAACTCTTCAGGTCCGAGCTTGTAAGGACGTTTGCACACAGGTTCCGTGCCAGGCTCAAGTTCAATAACGAATTCAACTGGCCGGTGCGGAGGCATTCCTGGGAGCTCTTCTGGAAAGACGTCTTGATACTCACAAACAACCGGAATCTGCGAAATAGCATCCAATTCACCCTTCTCATTGAGAAAAAACAACCGGATGGTATTATCCCGAGCGGCAAAGACAATGACATCCTCAGACGAATGAGTCAGTTGAATCTGCCTGGCTGCACAATCAAGCTGAGCTTTATGCTTAGAGAGCCAGTCCATCCCGAGAATAAGATCGATATCCGAGTTGCCAGGAACCGTAGGAGAAGCCAAGAACTTGTAGTCACCCAGAGTGATAGAAACATCCGGAACGATGGAGTTAGCCTGCATGCGCTTACCGGGAGAGACAACTTCTAAAGGACTAGGTAAAACTTGTGAGACCAATTCATGCCTATTTGTAAACGGTCTCGAGATGAAGCAATGCGATGCACCAGTGTCAAAAAGAACTTTTGCAGGAATATCATTAACAGGAAGGTTACCCATGATCACATCTGACGAGTCCTCTGCCTGAGCTGCATTCATCAAGTTGACCTTGGCGGACTTGGGGTTATGCTTGACCACAGCTGTACTTGCCGATCTGACAGGAGGAGGAGGAGGAAGACGCCTCTGGTTGGTACACTTGTTGGCATAGTGACCCTTCTGTTGGCACTTGTTGCACGTGACCTCTGAAAGCGGACGGTGATACGGAGCACTCGATCTTGGCGCTTGAGACGAAGACTTGTTCTGAAAGCCTGGGTTGGGTGGGTGGGAGAAACCACTGCCACCTTTGCTCTTCTGCTGATACGGCTGACGGAACGGAGGAGGAGGAAGCCAATACTTCTGCTGCTTGACCACTTGAGTAGAGGAAGACGGAGTAACATCTCTGGTACGCTTCCTGGAAGCATCACACCTCATCTGAGCAGCCTCTTGCTTCAGTGCCATGTTGTAGAACTCATCGTATCTCAACGGCTCAAAGAGGACAAGAGCGAGCTGAATTTCATCACGAAGACCACCCCTGAACTGATAGATCATGCTCTTCTCATCAGGAACATCCTGCTTGGCAAAACGGGCGAGCTTCTGGAACAACTTGTTGTAGTCATAGACAGACAAAGAGCCTTGCTTCAGATTGCGGAATTCCTGACGCTTACTCTCAACCACACTTTGAGGGATGTGATGAGCGCGGAAATCTTGACGAAAATCATTCCAAGTGATAACACGTCCACCTCTGGAATCCTTGTACTGCTGGAACCACTTTGCAGCCTGATCTTTGAGCTGGAAAGAAGCGAACTTGACGAAATCTTCAGGCCTGACGTTGCTACATTCAAAATGCTTGCCCAGATCCACTAGGCAATCGTCAGCATCGGTAGCCTCAACACAACCGCTGAACGTCTTTGGGCCATTAGCAAGGAACTGGTTCAGTGTAGCAAAGTGGTGCTGATTATGGCCTTGATTCCCTTGACTGCCTTGATTGCACTCTTGGAGAATTTGCATGATCAACTATGTGTTTGCATTAGTAGCGGCCATCACAGCTTGCCATGCTTCCGGAGGAGGCGGAGGTGGAGGCGGATCAGGATTCGGAGTCGTGCGCGTTGGAGGAGCCATCCTGAACAGGTTGACCACCATTAGCACACTGATAGACAACAATATAGAAGCTGAATCCAACGGAATGAAAATTGCAACATATAGTCTTCACATCCGAACAGAATGAACGAATGCATTTCTCTTGAAGTGGTCACATATCCATAAATTGAGAAGCCACGAAGAATTAAGGTAGAGAAACAATTCAACAAGGTACGGATCAAGAACGAATAATCGGTAAGAAAACCCAATCTCAACCAATATCCGTGGAAGAAGAACTAGAGCTACTAGAATTCCCACCTATGAAATTCCTGAACCTTTCTGGTTATGCAATCAGGTGTTGGGGATACAGGGGAAGCACAATATCTCACCCAAACTAGCAAATCCTACATCCAGCTGTATCCATCCTTCAACACATAACCAGGAAAGCTTCAGAAACCATCTACCTCAAACTTCGAAAAGCATCCGTTATACAAGTTATGGCGATACTCCCGAACTCCCGCCCCAGTACTGGGTGGCGTCGAGGTTATCTCACCAACGAACTGCATAAAAGAGATTTCCGATGTCGCGCACATATCTCAAGTATACCAGAATTGCAACGATAAAATTGTGACGACAACACCTCGGAGCTCAACTCCCCGGGACACTGCCACAACCCCTAAAGACAGGAGGCACCAAGAACAATGTTCTCGTCACAAAACCATCGGAACAAAACCAAGATACTCGCGTGATCCTAAAAAAAAAAATTTAGTGTAATTTGAGAAGAGAAGAGTCAAAACTCTACGTCAGGATGCCTTACCAGAGCGATGAGGAGACTGGGAAGTAAAAGAATTCCTAAGCTCTCCGATATATAATTCCTAAGGACTCAAAACATTTTTCTAGACACAACTCGGCTGCTAAAAACGATCAAGCAATGGGGGCTCCTAAGGTCGGGGATGGCTCTGATTACCAACTTGTAACGCCCTCGATGCGGCTATAGCTCCCACGTGTCGAGACACGACTTAGAGGCATAACCGCATTGAAAGCAATGTCGCAAGTCAGGCAATCATTACAACATCCCATGTAATATATAATAAAAGGGGGAGATAACATAGTTGGCTTACACTCGCCACGTCACATCAGAGTGCATAAATAACATCCATCAAACAAACACTCATGGCCCGACTACGGCGCCAAAATAGAAAATAACCCAACATGCGACAAGGTCCTGAATCGATAACCCCAACCAGGCACCACTACTGATCATCGGGAAAGGAAACATAATAACGCTGAGAGTCCTCGTCGAACTCGCACTTGGAACTCGTACTCGTCACCTGGAGCGAAATCACCTGGACCTGCATCTGGAGTTGTAGTATCTGTGAGCCACAGGGACTCAGCAATCTCACACCCAAGCGATCAAAACTATTTGAGCTCATAGGAATGGATAAGGCAAATATATGTGGAGCTGCAGCAAGCGACTAGCATATGTGGTGGCTAACTTATACGCAAAAGAGAGCGAGAAGAGAAGGCAAAGCACGGTCGAGACAAATATGATCAAGAAGTGATCCTATAGCAACCTACGTCAAGCATAACTCCAACACCGTGTTCACTTCCCGAACTCCACCGAGAAGAGACCATCACGGTTACACACGCGATTGATGTATTTTAAATAAGGTCAACTTCGGGTTTTCTACAACCGGACGTTAACAAATTCCCATCTGCCCATAACCGCGGGCACGGCTTTCGAAAGTTCAATCCCTGCAGGGGAGTCCCAACTTAGCCCATGACAAGCTCTCATGGTCAACGAAGGAATAGACCTCCACCCGAGACATTCCGATCAGACTCGGTATCCCGGTACAACAAGACATTTTGAAAGGGTAAAACTAAACCAGCAACACCGCCCGAATGTGCCGACAAATCCCGATAGGAGCTGCACATATCTCTTTCTCAGGGCACACTCAGATTGTCCTAGGTACGGGTAGGCCAGCCCAGAGTTGCCCCTGGTAGCCACCGGTAGCTGACAGGTGGACCAACACTCAGAGGAGCACTGGCCCGGGGGGGGTAAAATAATGATGACCCTTGAGTCTGCAGAACCCAAGGGAAAGAAAAGGCTAGGTGGCAAATGGTAAAACCAATGTTGGGCATTGCTGGAAGAGCTTTACTTAAGACGAACTGTCAAGGGGTTCCCATAATAGCCCAACCGTGTAAGGAACGCAAAATCCGGGAACATAACACCGATATGACGGAAACTAGGGCGGCAAGAGTGGAACAAAACACCAGGCATAAGGCCGAGCCTTCCACCCTTTACCAAGTATATAGATGCATTAATTAAGTAAGATATATGGTGATATCCCAACAAGTAAATAAAAGTTCCAACAAGGAACGGCTCCAATCTTCCACCTGCAACTAACAACGCTATAAGAAGGGCTGAGCAAAGCGGTAACATAGCCAATCAACGGTTTGCTAGGACAATGGTGGGTTAGGGGATCAACATGGCAATTGGGAGGCTGACAAGCAAAAGGTAGGCATCGTAGCAGTGGCAAAGCAAAAGAGCGAGCAAACTAGCATAGCAAAGATAGTAGTGATTTCGAGGGTATGATCATCTTGCCTGCACAGTTGTCAGAGTTGACTGGATCCTCGCAAGCAAACTCAACGGGCTCCTCGGTAGTGAACTCGTCTCCCGGCTCTACCCAACAAGACAAACAAGCAACAAGGATACAATCAACCACGGCAAGACCAAGCAATATGATGAAATGACGATATGCTATGCGGGATGCGATGCGGGATGCAAAATGCAAGATATGACAGAAAATGCATGAACCTGGCATCAACTTGGAAAACCAAGTGTGTCACTGGATAGAGGGGATGAAATCGCTTGAAAACGATATAAAGATCATTGGAATCGGAGCTACGGTTTGGAAATGGCGAGCGTTTTAAGATATGACACCGGTATGCGATTTACAGCAAGTAGGCATCTAAATGCAACGAAATGAACATGCTACAGCCACCAAACATGAAAAAAAAATACATGGCAGTGATGTACACAAGATGGTTGACAAAACACTAGCACTGAGCCAAAGGCAAATTCATCCATTAAGAGGTTCAAACAAGCATGGCTAAAACGCAAATGCAAAACAGATTTCAGACAGTGAAATTAACACTAGTCTGAAATTTCAGATCACGATGCTCTCTTCGGAGCAGCAAAACAACATGATAGAAAACCTGAACATGACAAGTAAGAACATGGCATGGAGCTACTCAACAATCTTAAAAAAAACACCCAAAGTGACCTGGGGCCAAAAGGGTTCACAAAATACTCTACCGAGCTCACGAACATAGCTCGAACACAATCAGTTTTCAGACTTAGTGAAAACTGAGACACGCTGAAATATAACTCACGAAGGCATGTAAACGAGCTCGATGCACTCACTACGGTGCAAGTCATGGCAAGGAAAGCATATAACCAGCAAGAAGGCACAAAGTGCTAGCTACACATGGCAAGAACGAAGGCATAGCATGCATGGAACACTAACGGTAGCATCGGCAAAATCGCAAACAAGTTGACGATCTGCCCAGATTAACAACGAAGCAAAAGTTGAGCTCGATTGAGTCAACCTAGAGCACTCCACATATGTAACCAAAGACATGGATGGATATAGCATAACATAAATATCAAAACTCCCTTACTGATCATCCTCAAAAGAGGCACGGATCACTAGGAAACAAGCTGGACATATAGCATCACAAACTAAAATATCCCAGACTCAGTGAAAATCACTAAGTCTCTGAAATCAGCAGTCTCAGGTACCTCTCTTCGCTAGTTTGCACAAGACAACACACACATCCTAAAAATGCATGGGTGGCACCTCTGGAAAGAAGACAAAATGCTTAACAATTCATCCCAAAGGGGCACAGGCATATCATGCACGAATTAAACATGGCAAAAGTGACAAAAGTGCATGATGAACTAACAGATCTGCAATTTAACTCACGAAGCCTCCTTCTAACAGCATTTTGGGTATGAAGATGACCTCAAATGCAAATGATGCAATGGAACGAAATGATGTACATGTCGAGGCGAAGATTTTGATATATCATATGCCCAAAACGGAGCTACGGTTACGGAGATACGAGCAGTCAAAGAATGCATCATGGACTAGGGTTTGGGGAAAAAATCAACCTATGCCCAGATCCAGATCTGGATCGGCACGCTTCCCGAGGCGGCGCCGGAGACACTGTAGCAGCCGGAGTCGGAGCTCGCCGGAGACGCGGCCGCCGGTCGGGGAGGAGGCTGCCGGGGCGGCGCCGGCGTGGAGGCGGGCGGCGCGG
>NC_041389.1:176442435-176448288 GCF_002162155.2 Triticum dicoccoides | reverse complement strand
CATAAGTGGAGCTAGGAGAGTCCAAATGAGGTGCGGTTTTCGCCCACACGATCGTGATCGAACGCTCTAGGACATGGAGCAGAGTTTGGTGGGTTTTGGGCCAAATTTGGGGGGTGTTGGGCTGCAACACACACGAGGCCTTTCCGGTCCCTCGGTTAACCGTTGGAGTATCAAACGAAGTCCAAATGACCCGAAACTTGACAGGCGGTCTACCGGTAGTAAACCAAGGCCGCTTGGCAAGTCTCGGTCCAATCCGGAAATGTTTAAACCCCACACACGAAAGAAAGGTAGAAATGACCACCGGAGGAGAACGAAGCGCCGGAATGCAAAACGGACAACGGGGAAAAGGCTCGAATGCATGAGATGAACATGTATGCAAATGCCATGCACGTGATGACATGATAAGAGATGCACGAAAAAGAAAAACAACACGCGGAGATAAAAACCCAAACCCGAGAAATAAATATAACTTAGCGCCGGAGACGGCAAGAGTTGAATGCAAATATGGAAAGTATATCTGGGGCGTTACAGTGTGTGTGTGTGTGTGTGTGTGAGAGAGAGAGAGAGAGAGAGAGAGAGAGAGAATAGGAGTCCGAGAGAGGGTGAGGTCGCGTTTTATGCTTCAAAGACTGATATAAACCATGTTTCGATATAAACTTGCATTCAAATATTTAAATTGGAGAACATGTTGTCTGCAATCCACACATGAACGGATATATGCGTATATCAAACAAGTTCATTAATTTGACTTTCAACATGTTCATGGAGTACTATAATACTGTACAACATGCTACTCGATTGAGGGTGTTCAATTTTGGATTTAGTTCACTATTTTGACCTAGTGAACGAGCTATTTCATTGAATCGAGATATTTCATTTTGGGTTTGATTCGCGTTTTTGAGTGGATCAACTATTTTGCCGGTGAAGTATGTTTTCTTTAGGTAATTCCGATACTACCACGAAGCATTCTTGAAGATAGCAGAGGTATTAGCACAGGTTACCTCATCCTGAGTTTCCAAATCGGTCCTTCTCTATAGAGAAAAATGGGAAAATTTGCTGTATTAGAACCATCATGGAGGTAGGATGTATGGGACGAAGCAAAGTAATTGCCATGAATAACATTACTTACACATAACTCCTGGACAAACACCTGCAACTGGCATTTTACTTCATCTTCAGTATAATATTTCCAAGATGGGAAGATACGCACATACGATTTAACAACATCAAATGCGATAGATGCTAAACTACAACTGGCTGGTTGTGTTTCCTCCACAGGAATAGGTGTATAAACTGGTGGAGTTGGGGTTCACCATGATAGTACTGACCCTGTGGGCACTGGAGCTGCCTTAGTAACTGCTCTTGTTTGGGAGCTCTGTGGTGGAGATGGTGTTGTGTCAACAGTAACTGGGTTACTATCGGCTGGAGTTGGGATTAGATTGGGTGAAGCTGGTTCTCTGTCCATCACAGTAGGGGTACAATCTGTGAGAGTTTGGGTTATGTGTGGTAGGGCTGGTTCTTGTGCATGTACAACCGGGGTGCTATCTCCACCAAGAGGTAGCACTGTTTTATTTGAAGACCTCGTTTTTATTCCGCTAGATACTGACATCACCCGCTCCAATTCAAATGGCTAATAAACAGGAAACATAGTTGAATGTATAGACATTGTATGAGAGACAGATGCAATAGATAGTGTGGAAAAAAGAGGGTATGAAATAGTTGACATGTATATTGTTTAACTAAACGGATAGCTTGACATAATTTCACATATATGATGTATATCTAAACTCGATAGCATAGCATAACATAATTCAAAGATATGATGAATAACTAAACAGGATCACATGACATAATTCACCTACATGTTATCTAAGTAATCAGGATCACATCATTTAATTCACATATGTGATTTATATGCTAAACAGAGGGCATTCGATATGATGTCTAAACTAAGAAAATGGTGTTGAATATTGTGTATATGATGTCTAAACTATGCAATGTAAGACAACGTATGCATGATATGAGCAGTATAACCGTGCCAAGTTATAGCATACACCTCAGTGGGGGAATAGGACTGGTCATCTGTCTCTGAATCCATCTCTGAGGAGCTATCGGGACCCAACTAGAGATCTGCTTCGACAGGTAGCACTGTCTCCTCTGAGGGCCTTGTTTTCACTCCAGATTTTTCCATCTCCCACCCAAATGGCTGATTCACAGGAAGAGTAGTTTAATGTACAAACATTGTCGACAAATGGAAATGTAATGAAGAAAAGGATGGGCAAGATATCATTCAAATATATGATGCCTGGTTAAACAGGATGGCATTGCACATTTCACATATATTATGGCTGGCTAAAAGACATGAGACTGCATAATTCCCATATATGATATAGAAACTAAACAGGTGGCATTACAGAACATGTCTAAACTAAGCAGATGACATATATGATGTTAAAAGTAGGCACTACAAGGCAACATATGCATGATATGACTAACATCATCATGCCAAGGTAGAGAAAACACCTTGGGGGGTAAATAGGAGTGGTCAGCGGCGTCTGAATCCGCCTCAGAACAGATATCTTCCTCTGGATTACAATCTGGAGAGGGATGGGGAGGGTTTGCCATTGAACCCACCATGGAGCGATGTCTGCATGACATTGTATTGTCGCGCAAAACTCTTCTCTTTTTCTCTACATGTTCAGCATGACTATGTACAATATCTGACTTGCATACGAAAAAAATATGGTGAGATTATGTAAGGAGAGCATGCAGAAATTTAGAGTGATGGTAACAACCAGTGGATCGATGTTTTTCCGTTGAAGCAAAATAGCCCTAATGGATCAACGTGAATGTATATTAATAAGTGATGCAACAAGTGTACAACCTCTTTGCCGTAGCCGTGCATCATTGGGTTGGTCGCTGTAGCAGTTGAGGCAGAGGTGCCTGTCAGAGGTGTGGAGGAAGATCTGAGGAATCTATAGACGACGTCCAGGGCACTGCTCTATTGTGATGGATCGTTCTGCCGTTGGAGCAGCTCCGGTGAGCCGTAAGACGTCAAGGCTGAAGCAGCACAAGACAGACATCATCAATCTCAAGTGGGATTCTAATAGCATCTCCAATAGATGATGTAAAATGGATATAAAATTAACATCACCAAAAACCACCTGACTACAACAGATCAGGTAAAAATTGTTGACTCTGAACTTAACTTTCGAAACTGAAATTTACTGTGGAATCTGAATGCTACTGTCAAAACTGAACGCAATGGTAGTAGAGAGGCACTTGACATGTAGTTTAGGGAGGGCCTACAGTTCAACTTCAACCTGCACCCCCCTGAGCCGCCAGCCACCACCAGCCGAACCACCGGCCCCAGTGCCGCCTCGCCGCCCCGAAACAACTCGCCACCGCCGCCCCGGCCAGCCCTCTAGGCCCCCCGCCCCCACCCTGAACCCTGAGATAGATAGTGGAGTACCTCTCCGGCGAGCCCCCGTCCCCGTTGCGGGTGGTTCTTCCTTAACTCCGGTGAGCCGCCCCAACCCCTGAAAATGGACTGACCAAAAAGTCGATTCAGTCGACTGAAGTGTGGCTTAATCAGAGCAGAGCAGCAGCACGAATGAGGGGGAGAGCAGCAGCAGCAGCTGGGCGAGCGAGCGATCGAGCGAGAGCCGGAGCAGCAGCAGCAGCGCGAGCGAGTGAGCGAGAGCCAGAGCAGCAGCAACAGATCCGGCTGGTATGGACGCCGCCGCCGAAGGGGCCTCACACTGGGGGAGAGCCGCCATGGAGATGTCGCCCGTGGAGCCGGCTTCAAGGTAGCCGCTCCATGGGGGTGCGGGATGGAGCACCGTCGGCCCCGGGCGGTCGAGTTAAGGAGAAGGTGCGATGCGATGAGTGTACAACCTCTTTGGTGGCGCCGAGTAGGCCTCAGCTTCGTCCGAGGAGTCGGTGAGGATGCTGCGGTTCCGGTGGAGCAGGTTAAGGCGGTGCTGTGGGGATGGAGCAACTGAGATAGACGAGGCGATCGTCGAAGCAGCTCCTTGGAGGTGGAGGACAGGGCGGCTGAACCGGCAGGACGGCGAGATGGACAACGGATCCTCATCCAGGGAGGTGGACGAGGGACGTCGAGCTGTTGCGGTGGACGATGTCGTCGGGGAAGAGGCTCTGGCTGGGTAGCGGTGACATGGAGGATGGAGGAGGGTGGGGTTTCGCGGCTGGAGCCGAGAGGTTATGGCGGCCTGGGATTTCGAATGGCGAAAAGGGGGCGATGGGAGGGGGTGAAGCATGACTTAGGGACGCGCTTGTCCAAAATGTAGGGTGTGTTACAAAAGTACCCCCCACAAATTTGAACTAGCAGCCCTTTCGGCTCAGGGTTAGAAGGGGGATTTCGCGTGTCGGGATTTGGCAGCTGGAGGGAGTTTTTGCGCGCGTTGTAATTTCAGGATAGCAAGGCGCGGGTTGTGAAGGCGCCAATTTTGGGAGCACGATATCTGAATTTTCGGGATATAACAAGACGCGGGTTGAATTTTAGGGACAAGCCTAACGTGTAGTAATATTGTACTTGTACGTACCAAATCAATTCGCACTTCCCTCAACCAAAAAGAAAACAAAAAAATAAAACTATTCACACAACACAAAGAGAGAGTCTTGCCCCGTTGTACTAAACAAATGCTATTCAAAGCTACTCCCTCCTTCCATCTATATAGGGCCAAATGCGTTTTTTGATGCTAACTTTGACCAAATATTAGAGCAATGATATATGACATGCAACTTACACAAAGCACACCGTTAACTTCGTCTGTGAAAGGTTCTTTCAATGATATAATTTTCACATTGTGCATGTCATGTACTATTAATCTTGTCAATAGTCAAAGGCGGTTTTAAAAATCTCATTACGCCATATATAGATGGAAGGAGGGAGTATGAATCCATGTTATGTCCGATTAATTTTTTCCGCTTGTTGTATAATGCATGTAACCTACTCATACCAACATTTTAGTGCATTCCAAATGTCTATACTACCGCTGCAATTTGAACTAAATTTGAATTCGTTTCTCTATTTCAATAAGAATCTACAATCATGATTGTTGCCAACTTCAACCATCATAGTTTCCTTGCTATCCGCCAGATATAAATCGGACGACCTATAATGCAGGATGGTAGGCACACCATCATCAACAACTCCGTTTTTATAAGAGTAGATATAAAATATATTAAATGTAGTATAACATGTTCATAAACACACCATGTGTATCATCGTTATATATATTCACACATGTGTCGGTTTAAAACACTATGAAAAAATCTTCAAATATCCAAATTCGCTTTTTATAATGAAGTATATATGATCTCTTTTCGTCTTTTACACCCACACAACCCTCTTATCTTTGTAGCTAGCGCTAACTTCCTCTTGTGCATGCACACGCCCGCATCCCTCTCACCCTCCCTCAACATTCTCTAGCTCCATCGCGCAAATTCGTCTTTTCACTTTAGGTCGTTCACCCACGGTGTGTGTAGGCCCCTCAGCTCCTTCTTTAAGGCACACATCGATCGATATGCCTCTCTAGCCAGGTGTGCCTAGCACAAACACAAGCTTCCCCTCTTCTCTTGTCACCGTCCATGCCTCACTCCCACCACTCTTTTCATCGTTCTCGTACTCGCACACTCTTCCCCGCTCGATATAGTATGCCTCTCGTACCACCTCCGACATGCATCCCTCTCTATCTATCCTTCTCCTGGTGCCTCATTTGCTTCTAACACACAGATGTATACCGATCGATCTCCCAACATATAGTATGCCTCTCGTACCACCTCCTACATGTATACCGATCGATCTCCCAACATATACCTAGATCGACT
>NC_041389.1:176436050-176442147 GCF_002162155.2 Triticum dicoccoides | reverse complement strand
ATGTCTCTCCTTTCTCTAACAAAGGGCGATTGATCTTCCTATGTAGTTATGTCCGCTTACCACAACCACATCGTCCCCCCCTCATCATTCGTGCATGCCTCCTGACCCGTCTCTCACACGCACGTGCACAGACAACAAGCAGCCATCTCCTCTCTTATTGATATTGCAGGCGTGCCCTCCGTTTGTATAGCAAGCCTATCCCACCATTTGTTAGAAGCAACTCCACTACCACCCCCTCCAACACTCTAGCTCTGTCTCTGTCCCAACCTTATTCCTCTCCTGCACATATGCATGGATGCCGATCGATCTCCCTTAATACATGAGGTAGATCAATCTCCTTAATACATGAGGTAGGCCTCTCTCCTCCTCCACACATATACCAGCCATTGTACCTCTATAGTTAATTGGGCCTCCTTCTTCCCCCACCACACACTGATAGTCGAGCGCTGCAGGTAGGTATCCATGCCACAGAGATAAGCTGCACATGTCCCCTCTCACGTTCTAGTAGGCTAGCCACTCTATAGCCTTGACGTGGGCACACACAAATTCGATGGCACTCTTTAGCGATCGCCCGCGCACACACACACACATCATCCCTCTTTTCGATTCTATGGACACCTCAAGTCGATGATACCTCCACTCTCTTCTCGTGGATCGCCCCCTCTATATACATGTTATATCTAGGACTCTATTTCACACACATTGCATATGTTACATTTTTTGATTGACCCCCCCCCCAAAAAAACTCTCAAGAACCCACACACTATATCTCACTAGGTTTGTATCTCTCTCATGCAACCCCACTTAGGTGGTGTACGTATACAAGAAGAGAATAGGTGCACCGTGCACGTACTCACGCTTCGTGCCCAGCCACACCCGCGCGGGTACACGGTGGAGCTCATTTCTTTACGAAATGGCAGCCCACGTGCTAATTTGAACGCCTGTAGCGGTTGTTTACCTAGGGAGGTTGTGTACCACGCCTGCACGAAACAAAGTTCAACTTGACGCGTTGCCGCATTGTTTTTAAATAAAGTTATAGCGCTCAATGGCATGTACACAGAATATAAAATGATTTTTATGGAGAAAAAGGTAGTCCGCTCACTATATACAACGGAGCCTTACGTGCCTTGTTTGTCGCTCTTCAGAGTATCTCACATAAGGCTGCAGTGGCCTCTCTCACCGTTGGTCACTAATCCGGCCGCATCCCGTCTGCCGGGGGAAGGGAGTGCAGTGGCCTCTCTCTCTCTCTCTCACCGTTGGTCACTGATCCGGCCGCATCCCGTCCACCCGGGGAAAGGGAGGAAGTGCATCGTTTCTCTGTTCGACGGCGCCGAGGCAGCACGTCCCGATCTACGGTACACGTCGTTCTCTCTGACCAAGCTCCGGTGTGGCAAGGCCTACGCCACCTGCTCGCAGATTCCGCCCGCCGCTGCTCACCTAGTTACATCCCGACGACCTCCAGGTAACCCCTCCGGCCATGCTCCACTTCCCGTCTTCCCATGTCGCTGCATGTGGATTTTTCATAGTTCTTTGCCCAAAATGTAGCTCGTCCAGCGTACTTTCCATATTGCATTCTCGTCCTCACATCGTTTTAGACAAACACAATCATGTTGTTATCTTCCCTTAGGGCAAGGAATATGCTTCTTTTTTGTCGTCGCATGTGTCATCAACTGTTATTGGCCATTAATTGTTTCCTTTCTACCTATTTTTTGCAAACAGGGCTATCCATTTCACCTCATTGCTATTGCGACCTTTTGGTGAACTGCACAAATCACTTTTTACTTAAGAGTGTTTTGTGCAGTTGTACTAAAATGTCACAGGGGCAACATATCTACATTTCAGTGCAACCGCACAAAGGGAGATTGGTTTTGCTCTATCCTCCTCATCCAACTCCGAGCCTAATCTTCTCCATCTAGTTAGTCCTAAGAGAGACTGCAAAGGTGACCGGCTTCTTTTTGTGTGTTTATTGTTTCATCGGAAGTCCTCTATTATCGTAATCACACTTAATATCTTTGGAACAGGGACGCTCAGCTCTATTTTAGTGGAACTGCACAAAGTGATCGAAATGTTTCATGCTCTAGACAGCTACTTTTTTCCCAACATGCCTTGTTCACTTAGACAAAGTTGGGGGGACGTTGCCGCCAATGAAAGCATGGATCAATTTTAATTTAACACCTTCTCACAACTCTGTCTTCAGTTGTGATGTAATTATTAGCTCTGATCTGCAAATAATTGACATGCATTAGCACGGAAGTTAGTTTTTTATTGTTTCCGAAAGAGCATCGATGGCAAGACACGCGAAACAAAAGTTGAAAGCTCACACCATTGTACAATTTCATGTCGCCGGAAAATTATTTGTATAGTACGTCAATTATGTAAACAAATGATGGAAGCTTGATAGGATTGCAAGAAGCCTCTTCATCATCCGGGTCCATGTGCCATGCACAAAATTATACTCCTTCGTTCCTAAATATTTGTCTTTTTACAAATTTCAAACGAGCATATTTTAGAGTGTAGATTCACTCATTTTGCTTCGTATGTGTACTCCCTCCATTCCTAAATATTTTATTCGTCTTTCTAGAGATTTCAACAAGTGACTACATACGGAGCAAAATGAGTGAATCTACACTCTAAAATATGTACATCCGTATATGCCAGTCCATTTGAAATCTCTAAAAAGACAAATATTTGAGTAGTCACTCGTTGAAATCTCTAGAAAGACAAATATACTCCGGAGTATATTTAAGAACCGAGGGGGTAGTGCACAACCACATGGGAGACTCAGCCCGGTCGTTGCGCCGCATTAATAGTGAGTAATGAGCAGTCAAATCGTAAGCCCCACCTTTCCCAGTTTAAGTTGCTCTGAAGAAGCAACCATCAATACGCTCTTCTTTGAATCCGCTCATACTACTCCATCCGTCACTGTTTATACAACGCGCTTCAGAAAAAAGAAAAAAATCTGTGGGACCAAGGCGACTAGCGATCGGCCTAAAAAATAGCATTGGTAGTTATAGCACGGCGTCTATTACTAGAGGGAATAATGCATACACACAAGCATGCAGTGCTTCCACCCCGGGTACACTCATGCTTGCACTTACTCCACTCCGTAGTAGTATAGAGTACATGGAGAGAAAATTGTGGACTTGATTGCGGTTACCATGCCCTAATTAATTGAGCATTAAACCAAACGCGTCTAAAGTCTCTCTGGTGGTGGAAATGCATTGAGAGAAATGCATCATAATGAAGCGCGCCCTGTAAACTCTGACGGAGGGAGGAGTAGTATGCAGGTGCAAAACCAAGTACGCGTATGGCCAGTCGGTCAACGCACCTCCTCTTGGCATATCACTGACATGTGGGACATGATTGTGAGCAAACCGATCTCAATTAACGGCGAAGAGCCGACCCGCCGTTCCTTGAGAGAGACGAGGAGCGGGAACACACAGACGGGCTCGCATGGAGGCCAAGATATATTCGAGCATGGTTGGTTGATTGATATCATTCATTACATGTTGGGCTGCCGTTTTCCGCCCTTCTCTGGAATAAATGTGTACTTTATCAGAGATAAAAAAAATAAGAGTACAGACGCTCCACCATGCGGTTCTAGTAGTAGTACTACTCGTACTACTGCGCTTGGCTCTTCGCCTCTTCGTGAAGTCGAACAATGATGGTACTCCGCATGTTGGGTACTAGAGTGTATGCCTCTGAAAATCTGACACCGAATGGACTGATGCATGTCCACCGAGGGTAGGTTGCATTAGTCAAAAGGCATAAGCGAGCTTCACCTTGTCCTGTAAGCTTCTCCTCGTTCTGCGAGTTGACGGGACACACCAAAAAGTAGTGCTAGTCCATACTCCCTCCTTTCCGATTAATATGGCTTAATCTTTTTTGCAGGTAAATGAGAGAGCTTTATTCATATATAAGCATTCTTAGGACGATCAGCCAAGACACTGGTCACTAGGAAGCGAGCTACCCCGCAAAAAAAGAAGTAGGAAGCGAGGTGCTTCATCAAGCTAGCTCTCGGCCACATTCAAAGTGCAGCAAGCACGGTTCGCACGAAGATGCGCCGCAAGGTTTGCTGACCTGTTTACATGCTGAATAACAAAAAAAAGAGGAAATATTACCGAGCGCTACTATTTGTAACAGGATATGAGCCATAATTAAGCGAGAATTGTGGCGAGTGTTCCATGCAATCAACTTCCATTATCACATGCGAGAATCCTCGAATAGAACCAAATGTGTTGAGTTGCTTTATCACATTTTAAAATTATAATAAGAGTGCAGACGCTCCTCCATCCGGTTCCTAGTACTAGTATAGTACGTACCTTTATAGACTATAGTAGTAGTACTAGTACTACTAAACTTTGCGCTTGGCTATTCGCCTATTCGGGAAGTCAAACAATAGTAGCACTAGTAGTATAGTGTAGGCTTATGGCAATCTGACACCGAATTAACTGTTGCACGTCCATCGCCTGAGGCTGGCCATAGTCGGGTAACATAAGTAGTATCATGCACTTGGAACTCGCAAACATGCTTATGTGGAAGGCAATTAAAGAAAAGAGAGATGGTTATAGTAACATAGGTAGATACCGTAACATAATAAATGCGATACTACAATGTGTCATGCATGGCAATAAATGAGACCATCTATGATACTAATCTATGGTACTATGCACTATAGAGGTAGTAACATAGGCTAGTAAGATATGCATGTTACTAGTCAAAGTTACTCCCCGCTATGACCAGCCTGAGCGAGGGAGAGCTTGCATTAGTCAAAAGTTTATCCTTGTCCTACAAGCCACCGCACGCAAGCTTCTCCCGTCCTGCAACCTTCTCCTCGTTCGGCAAGTTGACGGGACACAGCAAAGTAATGCTAGTCCATACTGCCTCCTCTCCGGTTAATATGGCTTAATTTCAAACAAGATAAATACACTGTCTGTCACTGTATATTTGTAAAAATACGGTCAGTGGACTTCATAATACGCTCATTGTGCTCAATATATATATATTTTTTCCGGTGTTTATATGGTTACTAGCTCACCCTGACTGAGTATGTGTGTGCATGCACGTGTAGGTTGAGCACTTAGCGTGACCGTGTGTGTTCCATCGTGTGCTCGGACATGCATGCATTAGGGTGTCGCGCGTGTTTTTGTGTCCATGTGTACGTGCGACTATTGCATACACGTAGGGGGAGTACGTGTAGGGGCCACTAAGGAGCAGTCAAGTCACACAGTAAGTTAGTCGGAAGAAGCAACCATCATTTGACTCTTGAATGACACGTACGCAATATAAAGTGGTTGATATGGAGAGAAACATAAATCCTCTATATATACACTAGCAGGAGCCTAAGATACAAGCCTACTTGCTAAGAGCATCTCCAATAGCATGTGTATATTTGGATGTCTATATATTCATATAGACAATAGTCTAAAAATATTCCCTGATATACACATTCAGTTTTGCATCAGAATATCTATATACAGGGACCATGACAGGTGGGTCGTTGCTGGGGAGAGGAAGAAATCATGACTACAGCTAAGTTTAGACAACGCCTTCACATTGTCCAGGCGTGGACATTGTCGAGGTCGATTTAGAGGATGTGTATATTTGGACAACCATATAGACAAGCTGTTGGACGCATGTTTTGGGCTCACGTCGTGGAAAACGAGTATAGACATCCATATAGACAAGCTATTGGAGATGCTCTAAGGTTGCTCTCTTCACAAGCATAGAATGACGGGCCTAATCTCGCAGCTGGGGGAAAGGAACAATGTTCTACGTAGACGCGGTCGACATCGGCGAGGGAGAAAACCCACAGTCGGTGCGTCCCAATCGGGGGTCACCGCAGTATGGGCCGATGCCGCGTCCCCTCTCACGTTCTAGTAGGCTAGCCACTCTATATCCTTGACGTGGGCACACACAAATTCGATGGCACTCTTTATCGATCGCGCGCGCACACACACACACATCATCCCTCTTTTCGATTCTATGGACACCTCAAGCCGATGATACCTCCACTCTCTTCTTGTGGATCGCCCCCTCTATATACATGTTATATCTAGGACTCTATTTCACACACATTGCATATGTTACATTTTTT
>NC_041389.1:176411372-176435527 GCF_002162155.2 Triticum dicoccoides | reverse complement strand
AGAACCCACACACTATATCTCACTAGGTTTGTATCTCTCTCACGCAACCCCACTTAGGTGGTGTACGTATACAAGAAGAGAATAGGTGCACCGTGCACGTACTCACGCTTTGTGCCCAGCCACACCCGCGCGGGTACACGGTGGAGCTCATTTCTTTACGAAATGGCAGCCCACGTGCTAATTTGAACGCCTGTAGCGGTTGTTTACCTAGGGAGGTCGTGTACCACGCCTGCACGAAACAAAGTTCGACTTGACGCGTTGCCGCATTATTTCTAAATAAAGTTATAGCGCTCAATGGCATGTACACAGAATCTAAAATGATTTTTATGGAGAAAAAGGTAGTCCCCTCAGTATATACAACGGAGCCTTGCGTGCCTTGTTTGTCGCTCTTCAGAGTATCTCACATAAGGCTGCGGTGGCCTCTCTCACCGTTGGTCACTGATCCGGCCGCATCCCGTCTGCCGGGGGAAAGGGAGTGCAGTGGCCTCTCTCTCTCTCTCTCACCATTGGTCACTGATCCGGCCGCATCCCGTCCACCGGGGGAAAGGGAGGAAGTGCATCATTTCTCCGTTCGACGGCGCCGAGGCAGCACGTCCCGATCTGCGGTACACGCCGTTCTCTCTGACCAAGCTCCGGTGCGGCAAGGCCTACGCCACCTACTCGCAGATTCCGCCCGCCGCTGCTCACCTAGTTACATCCCGACGACCTCCAGGTATCCCCTTCGGCCATGCTCCACTTCCCGTCTTCCCATGTCGCTGCATGTGGATTTTTCATAGTTCTTTGCCCAAAATGTAGCTCGTCCAGCGTACTTTCCATATTGCATTCTCGTCCTCACATCGTTTTAGACAAACACAATCGTGTTGTTATCTTCCCTTAGGGCAAGGAATATGCTTCTTTTTTGTCGTCGCATGTGTCATCAACTATTATTGGCCATTAATTGTTTCCTTTCTACCTCTTTTTTGCAAACAGGGCTATCCATTTCACCTCGTTGCTATTGCGACCTTTTGGTGAACTTCACAAATCACTTTTTACTTAAGAGTGTTTTGTGCAGTTGTACTAAAGTTTCACACAGGCAACGTCTCTACATTTCAGTGCGACCGCACAAAGGGAGATTGGTTTTGCTCTATCCTCCTCATCCAACTCCGATCCTAATCGTCTCCAACTAGTTAGTCTTAAGAGAGACTGCAAAGGTGACCGGCTTCTATTTGTGTGTTTATTGTTTCATCAGCAGTCCTCTATTATCGTAATCACACTTAATATCTTTGGAACAGGGACGCTCAGCTCTATTTTAGTGGAACTGCACAAAGTGATCGAAATGTTTCATGCTCTAGACAGCTACTTTTTGCCCAACATGCCTTGTTCACTTAGATAGAGCTGGGGGGACGTTGCCGCCAATTAAAGCATGGATCAATTTTAATTTAACACCTTCTCACAACCCTGTCTTCAGTTGTGATGTAATTATTAGCTCTGATCTGCAAATAATTGGCATGCATTAGCAAGGAAGTTAGTTTTTTATTGTTTCCGAAAGAGCATCGATGGCAAGACACGCGAAACAAAAGTTGAAAGCTCACACCATTGTACAATTTCATGTCGCCGGAAAATTATTTGTATAGTACGTCAATTATGTAAACAAATAATGGAAGTTTGATAGGATTGCAAGAAGCCTCTTCATCATTCGGGTCCATGTGCCATGCACAAAATTATACTCCATCGTTCCTAAATATTTGTATTTTCACAAATTTCAAACGGGAATATTTTAGAGTGTAGATTCACTCATTTTGCTTCGTATGTGTACTCCCTCCGTTCCTAAATATTCTATTAGTCTTTCTAGAGATTTCAACAAGTGACTACATACGGAGCAAAATGAGTGAATCTACACTCTAAAATATGTACATCCGTGTATGCCAATCCATTTGAAATCTCTAAAAAGACAAATATTTGAGTAGTCACTCGTTGAAATCTCTAGAAAGACAAATATACTCCAGAGTATATTTAAGAACCAAGGGGGTAGTGCACAACCACATGGGAGACTCAGCCCAGTCGTTGCGCCGCATTAATAGTGAGTAATGACCAGTCAAATCGTAAGCCCCACATTTCCCACTTTAAGTTGCTCTGAAGAAGCAACCATCAATACGCTCTTCTTTGAATCCGCTCATACTACTCCATCCGTCACTGTTTATACAACGCGCTTCAGAAAAAAGAAAAAAAATCTGTGGGACCAAGGCGACTAGCGATCGGCCTAAAAAATAGCGTTGGTAGTTATAGCATGGCGTCTATTACTAGAGGGAATAATGCATACACACATGCATGCAGTGCTTCCACCCCGGGTACACACATGCTTGCACTTACTCCACTCCGTAGTAGTATAGAGTACATGGAGAGAAAATTGTGGACTTGATTGCGGTTACCATGCCCTAATTAATTGAGCATTAAACCAAACGCGTCTAAAGTCTCTCTGGTGGTGGAAATGCATTGAGAGAAATGCATCATAATGAAGCGCGCCCTGTAAACTCTGACGGAGGGAGGAGTAGTATGAAGGTGCAAAACCAAGTACGCGAATGGCCAGTCGGTCAACGCACCTCCTCTTGGCATATCACTGACATGTGGGACAGGAGTGTGAGCAAACCGATCTCAATTGACGGCGAAGAGCCGACCCGCCGTTCCTTGAGAGAGACGAGGAGCGAGAACACACAGACGGGCTCGCATGGAGGCCAAGATATATTCGAGCATGGTTTGTTGATCGATATCATTCATTACATGTTGGGCTGCCGTTTTCCGCCCTTCTCCGGAATAAATGTGTACTTTATCAGAGATAAAAAAAATAAGAGTACAGACGCTCCACCATGCGGTTCTAGTAGTAGTACTACTCGTACTACTGCGCTTGGCTCTTCGCCTCTCCGTGAAGTCGAACAATGATGGTACTCCGCATGTTGGGTACTAGAGTGTATGCATGTCCACCGAGGGTAGGTTGCATTAGTCAAAAGGCATAAGCGAGCTTCACCTTGTCCTGCAAGCTTCTCCTCGTTCTGCGAGTTGACGGGACACACCAAAAAGTAGTTCTAGTCCATACTCCCTCCTTTCCGGTTAATATGGCTTAATCTTTTTTGCGGGTAAATTAGAGAGCTTTATGCATATATAAGCATTCTTAGGACGATCAGCCAAGACACTGGTCACTAGGAAGCGAGCTACCCCGCAAAAAAAGAAGTAGGAAGCGAGGTGCTTCATCAAGCTAGCTCTCGGCCACATTCAAAGTGCAGCAAGCACGGTTCGCACGAAGATGCGCCGCAAGGTTTGCTGACCTGTTTACATGCTGAATAACAAAAAAGAGGAAATATTACCGAGCGCTACTATTTGTAACAAGATATGAGCCAGAATTAAGCGAGAATTGTGGCGAGTGTTCCATGCAATCAACTTCCATTATCACATGCGAGAACCCTCGAAGAGAACCAAGTGTGTTGAGTTGCTTTATCACATTTTAAAATTACAATAAGAGTGCAGACGCTCCTCCATCCGGTTCCTAGTACTAGTATAGTACATACCTTTATAGACTATAGTAGTAGTACTAGTACTACTAAACTTTGCGCTTTGCTGTTCGCCTATTCGGGAAGTCAAACAATAGTAGCACTGGTAGTATAGTGTATGCTTATGGCAATCTGACACCGAATTAACTGTTGCACGTCCATCGCCTGAGGCTGGCCATAGTCGGGTAACATAAGTAGTATCATGCACTTGGGACTCGCAAACATGCTTATGTGGAAGGCAATTAAAGAAGAGAGAGATGGTTATAGTAACATAGGTAGATACTTTAACATAATAAATGCGATACTACAATGTGTCATGCATGGCAATAAATGAGACCATCTATGATACAAATCTATGGTACTATGCACTATAGAGGTAGTAACATAGACTAGTAACATATGCATGTTACTAGTCTAAGTTACTCCCCACTATGACCAGCCTGAGCGAGGGAGAGCTTGCATTAGTCAAAAGTTTCTCCTTGTCCTGCGAGCCACCGCGGCAAGCTTCTCCCGTCCTGCAACCTTCTCCTTGTTCGGCAAGTTGACGGGACACAGCAAAGTAATGCTAGTCCATACTGCCTCCTCTCCGGTTAATATGGCTTAATTTCAAATGAGACAAATACACTGTCTGTCACTATATATTTGTAAAAATACGGTCAGTGGACTTCATAATACGCTCATTGCGCTCAATATATATATTTTTCCGGTGTTTATATGGTTACTAGCTCACCCTGACTGAGTATGTGTGTGGATGCACGTGTAGGTTGCGCACTTAGCGTGACCTTGTGTGTTCCGTCGTGTGCTCGGACATGCATGCATTAGGGAGTTGCACGCGTTTTTGCATCCATGTGTACGTGTGACTGTTGCATACACGTAGGGGGAGTACGTGTAGGGGCCACTAAGGAGCAGTCAAGTCACATAGTAAGTTAGTCGGAAGAAGTAACCATCATTCCACTCTTGAATGACACGTACGCAATATAAAATGGTTGATATGGAGGGAAAAAGAAAACCTCTATATATACACTAGCAGGAGCCTAAGATACAAGCCTACTTGCTAAGAGCATCTCCAATAGCATGTGTATATTTGGATGTCTATATATTCATATAGACAATGGTCTAAAAATATCCCCTGATATACACATTCAGTTTTGCATCAGAATATCTATATACAGGGACCATGACAGGTGGGCCGTTGCTGGGGAGAGGAAGAAATCATGACTACAGCTAAGTTTAGACAACGCCTTCACATTGTCCAGGCGTGGACATTGTCGAGGTCGATTTAGAGGATGTGTATATTTGGACAACCATATAGACAAGCTGTTGGACGCCTGTTTCGGGCTCACGTCGTGGAAAACGAGTATAGACATCCATATAGACAAGCTATTGGAGATGCTCTAAGGTTGCTCTCTTCACAAGCATAGAACGACGGGCCTGATCCCGCAGCTGGGGGAAGGGAACAATGTTCTGCGTAGACGCGGTTGACATCGGCGAGGGAGAAAACCCACAGTCGGTGCGTCCCAATTGGGGGTCACCGCAGTATGGGCCGATGCCGCATCCCAACCGCCCTTCTAGCTACAGCCCGACGTCCCAGGTAGTCCATCTTCCTTTTGGAGCCGGCTTGCTCCACTGTCGTAGCTCCATCTCGATGTCGATCTTTCTCTACTTCTACCTGCTTCTACTTGTGATGAGTTTATGTCTCATGAACTAGTGCCAGTACTATTATTCTAATCACACTTCTTCAATATCTTTGCCATCAGGGATGCTCAGGTCGATTTTAGTGGAACTACACAAAAGCATCGTATGATCCGAGGGTGCCAGCCGTCTTTCCTTTGACAGGTTCTACCTGGCCAGGGAATTAAATCATGTTTAGGGTTTAGGGTTTAAGTCGTAGTGACCCCATCAGTAGTTTTTCTTTCGTACACGCTCTCACAACTTTTTTCTTTAGTTGTGAAGTATATATTGGCTATGATCTGTGAATCATTGAGATGCATCAGCATGTGTGTTAGTTTTCCTTTGTATTTGATGGAATGTTGAAACGGGGCAACCTTGGAATAGGAATGAAAATGGAGTGGAAAGTTTCCGCTTTTCCGGAGAAAAAATGGAAACGGAGAGAAACCAACGTTTCGTTTCGTTGGATCGCGCCATCGAGCGAAACCAATGTTTAAATCACGTCTGTTGTGTTCGTGTCTCACCCTCCTCCACGGCTCGACCCCACACGGGTCGCTCGGCATGCCACTCACCGCAAACCGAGTATACGATAACTTTCCCGCCTGCTTGTCGATGGATCGCGCCATGGAGTACTAAGACTACTGGAAGAGATTGACGAGTTCAGGTAGGACAGCTAGCTATAGCACGGACTCCCAAGAACTTTTTACATGCATGTTGTAGCTGGCTATTGCGACCTTTGAACGCGGAGCAGCCGCGTGCACCCGGAAGCAGCGCAGGCGATGCTCTCTCGGCCGGCGCGCCGCTTCAATGCCGACGCCAGTGAGAGGCCGCGTCTGCTCTGGCTGGGCATGAATGCGGCACTGACCGTTTCGGGCGGGAAGCACGCACGGGTGATGAGAGGGTCCGGGTTGGTCAGGACCGGCCGTGGTAGCGGTCCGGATGTGCGCAAACAAGAGATGTTGTACGTTAATATTGCTGCATATATAATTAACAACGTAAATAATGTGCCAGTTGGACAAATATGATTGGATATGGAGATGGACACGGAATTTTATGTAAACACGGATATGCATGTCTATGTCTATGTGTGTGTGCGTGACGACTCTCGCGACCTGGAAGCGGGGGCGTGTTTTTGATCGAGTTTTCTTTCTTGGTACGTTAGAAAATAAGTTTGTCTAATTCACATCTAGATGTTATTTAAGGATATCACATCTAAGCTCCCACAAGTATATAATGTAGCGACAAGAAACAAAAAAACTAGGACAAAAAAAATAGACCACAAACAGAGTGGACATCAACTTAAGATCTGACATAACTATGTCAGATCAAGATGTGTCCTAGACAGACCCTTAAAAAATTGTCCGCCAGTTTTCGTTTCTTTTTTTCGGGAACGCGCGTATTCTATTTAAAAACACTGCTATGGAGAGATTTTTTTACTCCATTATAGCCTCTTGTTTGATAGAGTTTCTTGCGTCTCGCTCTCTCGCCCTCTCCATATCAAAACAAGATGACAGTGTCCACTCTATCTCTCTCCTCACCGGTGGTCACAAATCCGGCTGAATCCCGTCCGCTACGGGAGGTGAGGAGGTGCAGCGTTGATGTTGTCACCGTCGACGACGGAGAGAGCCGATGCGCACCATCCTCTCGGAGTCGGCGCTGGAGCAGACGAAGATCCTTCGCGCCCTTGTTCGCTGCCGTCGTGTGGGCAGATCCCGCCCGCCCGCCTAAACAACATCTCGCCCACCTGAGGTATAACTTCTTGTACTAGTCCAGCTCCCCAGGTCGCTGCATGCGGGTTTTCTTCTATGCGACTACTCCCTAGCTCCCCATGCATAGTAGCTAGGGTTCGTCAGCTGGTCCAACATCACCTACTAGTACTATTATAGAGGAAATGCCACTCGAAAAGTTGTCCTGATTTATGCCTCAGTGGAGGTATACATGTTGTTTTGACAAAAAGTACAAGGTGGTTGTGCGGTCATTGTCCATATGGTGGTAGTACTATCACTGGTTAAATGAAGAAATGATTTTTTTCTCGGGTATCCTCGTTTAGTTCCCATCAAGATATAATTATGATGCTTCTATTTGTTGGTGTACTTTTCATTAATTCTTATTGAGAATTGAGATGTTGTTGCTAACCCTTTTTTATATTTTTGTAAACAGCGATGCATGTCTCCATACCCGGGCATGTCTTCCTCAATTTTAGTGGAACTGCACAAAATTGGATGGCCATTGTTGTTCCGCCTCACTGTCCTCTGCCACGTGGTTCTTCCTTCTCGAGCTTGATTATTGATAAGAAACAAACCACAGTGAGGATTTGTCGAACTTCATAGGTGCCTCACCCAAACTTGATGCCAAATGGATGATGCATCACCACGATGACCTATCGATGCTCATGGTTGCGCCTCATGGTTGCGTCGGCTGGTGAAGCTGCTCGATTTTCAATGAAAAACAAGTTGTCTTCCATCAGTGCTCTTTGCTTGTTACGCACAAAGATGATATCCTTCGTCAGTTCACCTTGGTTGCGTTGGAGACACAGTAATCTTTCACGTTGGTGCAACTTTATCACACAATTGGCTATGAACCAAATGTTTCCTTGAAGAAGGATCGACGTTGGTACTAAGAGCATAAGTTTTGTATTGATTTCTAAGCCTTCTCACAACTTTGTCTCGAGCTCCCCTGTAATTTTATTTGTCCAGCTATTAACTTTGATTTAAAAAATGGTGTGGACTAAAAACCCGGATGGACGTAGTAGCCCTCCATTTTTATTTACTCCGCATATTAGATTTGACTGAAGTCAAACTTTCTAATACTCTCAAACCTTTCCGATAATTGAAATGAAAATTCTTTATTTGTACACACTCTCACACGTTTCCGATAATTTGGTGCATGTGTGGTTGTTCACTTAAGGGAGGTAGTGTACCACACGTGAAGGACAGGAAGTGTGACCACGACGTGTGGGTGTGGATCGTTAGTTCATTGGAAGTAGTACTAGTTTTCTTCATTGTACATTAAATAAAGAGTTTCATTTCGTACTTACACAATTTAAAACGATTGTTATGGAGAGAATAAGAAAACCACTGCACTATATATTAGTCGTATACACACGAGAGTACTATATGGACGCAGCTTCATTGACTTAGTGCACCTGCCTTTGGGTTTATGATAGGTGGGCCCAAAATGGGGCTGGCTCACCTATCATACAGCCAAAAGCAGATGCAGTGAAGGCACCGGAGCTCAGTCCGTACTACATTAGTATATATATAAGCGGGAGCCTCAGCGCTTGTTCGCTAGGGTTTGCACACTCCACACGCTCGCCGCAATACATATATGTTACACGCTGGAGGCTCAGCGTTCATTTGCTAGGGTTTGCTATATTCGCAATCTCTCACCCTCTCTTCACCAGATCTAAACAAGACTGTGTTGGACTCTTTTCTCTCTCTCCCCCCTCACAGATGGTGAAGGAGGCGTCTGTATCCCATCGCACCCGGAAGGGGAGGAGGTGCAGCGTTAACTCTATCGCCTTCGGCGAGGGAGGCAATCCACTTCCGGCTGCCCTGCTCTCTTTCACCCAGCGCCTGTGCGGGAGGGCCACCGACCACTTCTTCCTCGCTGCCGTACGTAGTGTGGGCAGATCCGGCCTCCCGCCGCACGCCTTGCCACATCCCGACGACCCTAAGGTATAAGTTTCTTTGAAAAACCGTCGTTGCTCTAGCTGCATGTGGATCTTTTTCGTTCTGTAGTCAAATCTAGGTCTTGGTTCAAAGAGGAAAGAAAGGTGCGGTGGGGTGGAGCATGAATCTAGGACGTGGTTCTATGAGGAAAGGAGGGAGGAAAAGTAGTATAGACTGGCTATCCAGCCGCTTTGTTGGTCGAAAAGGGAAAAAGGAGGTAACCCAGTACATACATCTGTAAGGAACCGATCTCTTTATTGAAAAGGGAAAGAAACTGGGGGGGTTGGGTAGTTTGTGCAGGACTAGATTTGCTGCCCTCACATAGGAAAAAATTTCAAAGAGAACAAATATGGGACCAACACAGATATGCTGCTTGGCTACATACTCTGCATCACCCATTTATACGTGTGGACGCACATGGTGCTAACATGTCCCATACAGCTATTTTGCTATTGTTAATCTGAGAATGCCGCTGGATAATTGAAGCAATGCCATTGTTAAAAGTAAATTACATTTTTTAACGAATGTTGTTTCAAGAGAATGTCTCTGTTAATATGAATCAATGCAATCGTTTTAGAAATGTTACTATCCTACTTTGTTTTCCATCCAAGATAAGTTAGATGCTTCTTTCTGTCACCGTTTGTTTCATCCTCCTTTATTGGCAAGTAATTCTTTCCTTTTTTGCCTTTGTTAAAACAGGGGTATCGATTCAACTTGTTGCTATTGCGACATTTTGCTTCTCTACTCGAAACACTTATGTTTTAAGAGTGTTTTGTGCAGTTCAACTTGAATGTCACACCGGTGACTTTGCTTAATTTTGGTGGAATTGCACAAAAGGAGATCGAGATTTTTCTCAATCTTCGTGGCGAGTTGTTTCAAATCTTGGTCTCAACCACATGATGTGCAGTGTGCTTTGAGATGTTGTGCTACTTGTTTTGGTACTGTTTTAAATAAATGTTGAATTGAAGCTATTGTATTGTTGTCTTTTCCCATTAAGTAGTGAACAAAAATGGGACCAAACCAGACATGATGCTTGTTGCTTTGTTACAACAAATTCACCATCACCCCCTTTATAAGCCAGTAATTGATGCCACTCTCAGAATTAACTACTGAATCTTATTTCAAAACTGCAACACTTGTTAGGGATTGGCGGGATTACCATTTTTGTGGCCGCATGTTTCATCCTCCTTTATTAGCCAGTAATTGATTCCTTTTTTGCCTCTGTTTAAACAGGGATATCTATTCAACTTGTTGATATTGCGACATTTTGCTTCACTACGCGAAACACTTATCTTGATTTCAGTGCAACTGCACAAAGCGAGATTGGATTTCCTATTCGTGTTGGCAGATTCGTATTTTATCCTGGTGTTCTCATGAAAGGTCAGTACAGGCCTTCATCCACATGATTGTGCAGTGTGCTTTGAGATGTTGTGCTACTTGTATTGGTACTGTTTTAAATAAATGTTGAATTGAAGCTATTGTACTGCTGTCTTTTCCCATTAAGTAGGGAACAAAACTAGGACCAACCCAGACATGATGCTTGTTGCTTTGTTACAACAAACTCTGCATCACCCCCTTTATAAGTAGATGGAAGCACATATTGTTGTTGTGCCCACTCTCCCCTGGAACTGTTTATGCTTTTTGTTAATCTAATGCCGCTGCTAAAATTAAGCAATGCCACTCTCAGAATTAATTAACTACTAAATCTTAGTTCAAAACTGCAACACTTGTTAGGAATGGTACTATCCTGCTTTGTAGTTCTTTCTACATGTTTAACCAAGGTATTGTTAAGATAATGTCTCTGTTAAAATTAATCAGTTGCATTGTTTTAGGAATGGTACTTTTCTGCTTTGTCGTTCTTTATACATGTTGAAACAAGGCATTGTTAAGATAATGTCTCAGTCAATATGAATGAATCACACTGATGGAGAATTGCTACTCTCCTGCTTTGTTTCCCATTAAGACAAGTCATCAACTGTTTTTTCTCAGTAATTGTTTTCCTTATACCTATTGTTTCTTACGGGGATATCAAAATTAAAGCTCGGTTTTATTCCGACTTCGATTTTAGTTGAACTGCACAAAAGGAGCCAATGTGTCCAAGGAAAACTGCTACATTACTGGGTCTAGTTGGTCGTTCCACTTTGCAGAAAGAAGCAGTCACTGCTTGCGGTACATTACATAAGGAATGACCGAGAAGCTTTACAGACTATTATTAGACACCGGTGACATGACTAGTCTGCAGAGACCATTGGCAATTTAACAACACGTGGAGTGCCCTGGGCAAAAAGTGCCCAAACAAGTACAAGAAGCTACGACAGGACTCCACGATCATAGGCATTACATATTTTGAATGGGAAAAGCTTGTCAAAGTTTAATCATTGATGTTAGCAAGAAGACGTTAGTTTAATATATTGGAATTGGAAAACCTTGTCAAAATTTGCTCATTGATGTTAGAAAGAAGACATGCATTTGATATATTTGAGTGAGATGCCCTTGCTGTGAGCAGCGTCGAGTGTTTTTTCCTCTTCCTGTGTTCAGTTTAGAAGTAAATAGTTACTCTGCTGAGATATTCCTGTGTTAAGCGTTTGTTCTGAATATTGTCTATGTAAAGCCAGGCCTTGTGTTTGATTGCAAAGTTGAGCGTGGAATGTTGTAGCATGCGGCATCACGAGCTGTTCACCGTGCCTCCTGAGAATAATGCTTCGTATTGTTTTGCATGTCGATCTAATGCCAGTGATTTGCTTGTTAAGAAGATCATCCTCTTCTGTTGTTTCCGTGCGTAAGAAGTTCATCGTCTGATGTTTCATTCATAGCCCATACGACATGTC
This sequence comes from Triticum dicoccoides, assembly GCF_002162155.2. Taxonomy (NCBI): domain Eukaryota; kingdom Viridiplantae; phylum Streptophyta; class Magnoliopsida; order Poales; family Poaceae; genus Triticum; species Triticum dicoccoides. The sequence goes on along the minus strand of NC_041389.1, from coordinate 176,423,839 downwards.
AGGAAGGTTAGACGTGAAACCATATGATCTTCTGACGAACTCATGATATTAGGCCGTGAATGGATCATCGTTTTCCAACCAAAACCGCTTGTAAAACTGACGCTTGTAAATTAAAGCAGATGGTCTCGGGCGAAGGCGCTTGGTTGGTCAATTTCGACTAGTAAAATATCGGTAGTACTTCACACACGATAAAAACGCTGAACGACACTCGGACGATTGCTAATCAAGCCATTACCTGCTGTTTTAGCCTTGCCCATGGATGGCATGATACGCACGTCGTGCATGTATCATCTGGTAATGTCGTCCATATAGTAGTGCTCATAAAATATACACTAGTCTCTCAAATTACACGCGTACCCGCCGGTTTACTTACAGACCTCGGGCCCTCGGTTTCATTACGCCTGTATTTTACGCGTTGTTTCCGATGACGAGTAAATTACACTTGTATGTTAATACAGGTTTGAAATAAACCAGAGCTCCCAAGCGCGGCCTTACCATTTCATGTCGTCTTAGTTTCTTGAAGGTGCTCATAGGTGTCCGATGATCCTGGCTTCCTGAATGAGCAGCGGGCGCTATATCAGACATACGTAGGGCCCGCAAGGCCCTGATGTCTACTATACAACCTTCTTCTTGTAGACATTGTTGGGCCTGCAAGTGCACAGGTTTGTAGGACAGTAGCAAATTTCCCTCAAGTGGATGACCTAATGTTTATCAATCCGTAGGAGGCGTAGGATGAAGATGGTCTCTCTCAAACAACCCTGCAACCAAATAGCAAGGAGTCTCTTGTGTCCACAACACACCCAATACAATGGAAAATTGTATAGGTGCACTAGTTCAGCGAAGAGATGATGATATAAGTGCAATATGGATAGTAGATATAGGTTTTTGTAATATGAAACAGCAAGGTAACTAATGATAAAAGTGAGCACAAATGGTATTATAATTGTAGGAAACAAGGCCCAGGGTTCATACTTTCACTAGTGCAAGTTCTCTCAACAATAATAACATAGATAGATCATATAACAATCCCTCAACATGCAACAAAGAGTCACTCCAAAGCCACTAATAGCGGAAAACAAACGTAGAGATTATGGTAGGGTACGAAACCACCTCAAAGTTATTCTTTCAGATCAATCTATTCAAGAGTTCGTACTAGAATAACAACTCAAGACACAAATCAACCAAAACCCTAATGTCACCAAGTACTCCATTTTCACCTCAACTATCCGAATGCATGATTATACGATATGCGTCACACAATCTCAAATTCATCCAACCAACACAAAGTACTTCAAAGAGTGCCCCAAAGTTTCTACTGGAGAGTCAAGAAAACGTGTGCCAACCCCTATGCATAGGTTCATGGGCGGAACCCGCAAGTTGGTCACCAAAACATACATCAAGTGGCACGTGATATCCCATGGTCACCACAGATAAACATGGCAAGACATACATCAAGTGTTCTCAAATCAAAGACTCAATCCGATAAGATAACTTCAAGAGGGAAACTCAATTCATCACAAGAGAGTAGAGGGGGAGAAACATCATAAGATCCAACTACAATATCAAAGCTCGCGATACATCAAGATCGTGCCATAGAGAGAACACGAGAGAGAGAGAGATCAAACACATAGCTACTGGTACATACCCTCAGCCCCAAGGGTGAACTACTCCCTCATCATGGAGAGCACCGGGATGATGAAGATGGCCACCGGTGATGGGTTCCCCCTCGCAGGGTGCCGGAATGGACTCCCGAGAGGTTTTTGGTGGCTATAGAGGCTTGCTGCGGCGGAACTCCTGATCTGTCTTGATATTCGATGTTTTTAGGGTACGTAGGCATATATAGGCGAAAGAAGTCGGTCGGGAGGCTCGAGGGGCCCACGAGATAGGGGGCGCGCCCTACAGCGGGGGGCACCCTCCTATCTCGTGGCTGCCTCGAGGATCTTATGTTGTGAACTCCAAGTCTCCAGGATCATATTCTTCCAAAAAATCACGCTGCCGAAGGTTTCATTCCATTTGGACTCCGTTTGATATTCCTTTTCCTCGAAATACTAAAACAGGCGATAAAACAGCAATATGGGCTCGCCCTCCGGTTAATAGGTTTGTCCCAAAAGTAATATAAAAGTGTATAATAAAGCCCATAATCATTCAAAACAGATAATAAAATAGCATGATTGCTTCATAAATTATAGATACGTTGGAGACGTATCAGCATCCCCAAGCTTAATTCCTACTCGTCCTCGAGTAGGTAAATGATAAAAGAAAGAATTTATGAAGTGGGAATGCTAGAAGGAGCACAAGTTTGATCAATGATAATTTCAATCACCTTTTCTAGCATGATAATATGTCATAACAGTAGTTCATCTCATAAAACTTCTCACGATAAAGTAACAAGCAATTCACATGTCAAAGCATAGACCATAAACTTTCTTGAAAACTAGCAAACTTCATTCTCGGTCATCAAACAATTGCAATTCATCTTATTTTCAGGAATAGCAAACTCCACATACTCAACTATCAAATAGTCTTCTACAATTGCTAACACTCACGCAATACTAATGGTTATGGAGTTTCAATCGGACACTGAGAAAGATAGGGGCTTATAGTGTTGCCTCCCAACGTATTCACCTTTGGGTGATGTCAACAATAATAGTTCATGAAAACTTACATCCAATTGGATATATATATCAGGATCACCCCAACACAAAGTGCTTGCCAAAGGATAAAATGAAAAAGGGAAAGGTGAAGATCACCTTGACTCTTGCATAAATGTAAAAGATAGGCCCTTCGCAGAGGGAAGCAGAGGTTGTCATGCGCTTTTAGGGTTGGATGCACAAAATCTTAATGCGAATGAACGTCACTTTATATTGCCACTTGTATATGGACCTTTATTATGCAGTCCGTCACTTTTATTGCTTCCATAACAAGAGATCGTATAAAGCTATTTTCTTCACACCAAAAGATCATACATATTTAGAGAGCATTTTTTATTGCTTGCACCGATGACAACTTACTTGAAGGATCTTACTCAATCCATAGGTAGGTATGGTGGACTCTCATGGCACAACTGGGTTTAAGGATATTTGGAAGCACAAGTAGTATCTCTACTTGGTGCAAGGAATTTTGGCTAGCAAGAGGGGGAAAGGCAAGCTCAACATGTTTGAATGATCCATGACAATATACTTTAACTGAGATGTCGGAAAACATAACCCATTACGTTGTCTTCCTTGTCCAACATCAACTCTTTAGCATGTCATACTTAATGAGTGCTCCAACTATAAAAGATGTCTAAGATAGTGTATTTATATGTGAAATCTCTCTTCCTTCAATATTCTTTCATGAATTGTTCAAATGACCAATACAATGCTTGCTAACCTCCAATAAATTTACAACCTCTACTTCTTAGACATGAAGTCATTACTCCCCATTGGATAAGCAAATGAGACATATATAATTTCAGATTTATGACAATCAACTCATTCAACCATTTACTCATAGGATGTAAGTGAAGCACACGAGTAAATGACAAACTACTCCAAAAAGATATAAGTGAAGATCAAAGAGTAGCTAAATAATTGTGTAACTATGTGAAGACTCTCTCTCATTAAAGAATTTAAGATCTTGGTATTGTATTCAAACAGCAAGCAAAACAAAATAAAATGACATTTGAAGGATAGCACAACTCATGTGAAGAAGCAAAAACTTAGCCTCAACCGATACTAACCGATAGTTGTTGAAGAAGAAAGGTGGGATGCCTACCGGGGCATCCCCCAGCTTAGATGCTCGAGACTTCTTGAAATATTATCTTGGGGTGCCTTGGGCATCCCCAAGCTTGAACTTTTGTGTCTCCTTAATTCCTCTCATATCATGGTTCCTTTTTTTTTATCAAAAGCTTCATCCTCACCAAACTCAACAAGAACTCGTGAGATAGGTTAGTAGAAACCAATGCAAAACCTTATCATTTTCTACTATAGCAAATCATTAAAATTATTATTCAACATTGCATAATAAATGCCTCTGCATATTTAATACTCCTATCCTCAAATAGAATCATTAAACACGCAAACATATGCAAACAATGCAAACATAACAGCAATCTGCCAAAACAGTACAGTCTGTAAAGAATGCAAGAGTATAAATACTTCCCTAACTCCAAAAATTATGAAATAAAATTCCCACTGTAGTAAATTTATCAGAGCTCATCATGCAAAAATCTTCAACATTATATCATTCTCTGACTTTTCTAGGGAATTTTTGCAACAGCGGTAAACTTTCTGTTTTCAAACAGCAACATGTATACTAGCAAAATAAGCATGTCAAAGGCTATCCTTGACACTTTTATTGAAACTAAAGATGCAAAACATTATTCTAAATAACAGAAAGCAAATACTAACAAAATAAAATAACTCTCCAAGCAAAACACATATCATGTGGTGAATAAAAATATAGCTCCAAGTAAAGTTACCGATGAACGAAGACGAAAGAGGGGATGCCTTCCGGGGCATCCCCAAGCTTAGGCTCTTGGTTGTCCTTGAATATTACCTTGGGGTGCCTTGGGCATCCCCAAGCTTAGGCTCTTGCCACTCGTTATTCCATAGTCCATCGAATCTTTACCCAAAACTTGAAAACTCCACAACACAAAACTCAACAGAGAACTCGTAAGCTCCGTTAGTACAAGAAAATAAAACCACGAGTTAGGTACTGTAATTAACTCATTTTAAATTCATATTGGTGTAATATCTACTGTATTCTAACTTCTCTATGGTTCATACCACCCGATACTACTCATAGATTCATCAAAATAAGCAAACAACACATAGAAAACAGAATCTGTCAAAAACAGAACAGTCTGTAGTAATCTGTATCAAACGTATACTTATGGAACTCGAAACATCCAACCAAATTAGTAAGTCCTAAGCAATTTGTGTACCAATCCAGAACAAAAAGAATCAGATCAGAAGCACATTTCTGTGAATTAACATAACTTATTTACTGGGTGGAAAGGTTTATGATTTTCAGCAGGATCAACACAACTATCACCGTAAGTTATCCTAAAGGTCTTACTTGGCACTTTATTGAAACAAAAGCTATAAAACATGATTAATACAGTAGCATAATCATGTGGACACACAAAAACAGTAATGATAGATATTGGGTTGTCTCCCAGCAAGCACTTTTCTTTAATGCCTTTCTAGCTAGGCATGATGATGACAATGATGCTCACATAAAAGATAAGAATTAAAACATAACGGGAGCATCATGAAGCATATGACTAGCACATTTAAGTCTAACCCACTTCCTATGCATAGGGATTTTGTGAGAAAACAACTTATGGGAACAATAATCAACTAGCATAGGAAGGTAAAACAAGCATAGCTTCAAGATTTTAAGCACATAGAGAGGAAACTTAATATTATTGCAATTCCTACAAGAATATATTCCTCCCTCATAATAATTTTCAGTAGCATCATGAATGATTTAAACAATATAACCAGAACCTAAAGCATTCCTTTCATGATCTACAAGCATAGAATTTTTACTACTCTCCACATAAGGAAAATTCTTCTCATTCGGAATAGTGGGAGTATCATAAGAGACTTGAACACTAAAAATTGTTTCCACATTAAAAGAGTAATATTCAGAAAAAGGGTAATCATAATCATTACAAGATTTTTAAATATAATCATCACTACTTTTTATAGCATAAGTTTCATCACAATAATCATCATAAGTAGCAACTTCATTCTCATCATAATCGACTGAAACCTCTCCCAAGATAGTGGAATCACTAAATAAAGTTGACACTCTCCCAAATCCACTTTCATATTCATCACAATAAGATTCAACATCCTCAAAAATAGTGGGATCACTAATTCCTAAAGTTGACACTCTTCCAAACCCACTTTCATCAATATAATCATCATAAATAGGAGGTATGCTATCATCATAACAACTTTGCATATCAAAACTTGGGATGCTAAAAATATCATCTTCATAAAACATAGCATCCCCAAGCTTGGGACAAACATTAATTTCAGCAAATATATTATCAAATATTTCATCCTCATCAAACATAGCTTCCCCAAGCTTGGGCCTTTTCATATCATAAGCATAATCACTCTCATCATTAATAGTATGGATAGCACCAATAGTATAGCAATTATCAACATCACAATGAGTAGTAGGAGCAACATCATTTTTGAGGGATACCTTTTTACCTTTGTTGCCCCTTCTTTTCCTTTTCTTTCTCACATTATGTGTGGGTTCAACCTTCCTCTTTGAGCTCCTTATTGCCGAGATTGGTTGAATAGAAAGCTCCTCCTCGTTACCTGATTCATCATAAGAAATAATAGGAGGATATTGGGAAGTCTCTTCCGTTTCATTAGTATTCTCATCAGCTTCTATTTGCTTTCTTTTCTTTAGGTAGTTGGCAATATAAGGATTTTCAATGCGTTTCTCCGCACAAAACATATAAGTCTTTTCTAGATCAATATCAAGGAAATGCTCAAGATTAAATTCTGGAATAGGCTTAGTTAAACGTTTCAACACTTCATAACCCAAAAGCAAACTAAGTTCATTATAATGTGCAATGGAAATCAACTCATCACAATTTTTGGACATGATTCGGTCATGAAACAATTTGCATTGGAGGTGTAAATGACCACATTCATTGCAAAGTTCACAAGTACGGCAAAGGAATTTTAAATTTTCAGCACTCACATCTAGCCTTTCTTGCAACCATTTAGTTTCTAAATGCTTATGCCTCTTGCAATATATATCTTATCTATTTGGTGTGTTCATGCAAACAAGCACTGCACAAAAATCAACATGCTTATAGGAGACATTTTCATCATAACTAGTGCAATCATCATTAGTACTATGGATATTCAAAGAGTTCATACTAACAACATTGCAATCATGCTCATCATTCAAAGATTTAGTACCAAGCATTTTAATGCATTCTTCTTCTAGCACTTGAGCACAACTTTCCTTTCCATCATACTCACGAAAGATATTAAAAAGACGAAGCGTATGAGACAAACTCAAATCCATTTTTTTGTAATTTTCTTTTATAAACTAAACTAGTGATAAAACAACAAACAAAAAGATTCGATTGCAAGATCTAAAGATATACCTTCAAGCACTCACCTCCCCAGAAACGGCGCCAGAAAAGAGCTTGATGTCTACTACACAACCTTCTTCTTGTAGACGTTGTTGGGCCTGCGAGTGCATAGGTTTGTAGGACAGTAGCAAATTTCCCTCAAGTGGATGACCTAAGGTTTATCATTCCGTAGGAGGCATAGGATGAAGATGGTCTCAATCAAACAACCCTGCAACCAAATAGCAAAGAGTCTCTTGTGTCCCCAAGACACCCAATACAATGGCAAATTTGTATAGGTGCACTAGTTCAGCGAAGAGATGATGATACAAGTGCAATATAGATAGTAGATATAGGTTTTTGTAATCTGAAAATATAAAAACAGCAAGGTAACTAATGATAAAAGTGAGCACAAACGGTATTGCAATGCTAGGAAACAAGTGCAAGTTCTCTCAACAATAATAACATAGATAGATCATATAACAATCCCTCAACATGCAACAAAGAGTCACTCCAAAGCCACTAATAGCGGAGAACAAACGTAGAGATTATGGTAGGGTACGAAACCACCTCAAAGTTATTCTTTCAGATCAATCTATTCAAGAGTTCGTACTACAATAACACCTTAAGACACAAATCAACCAAAACCCTAATGTCACCTAGATACTCCATTGTCAACTCAAGTATCCTTGGGCATGATTATACGATATGCGTCACACAATCTCAAATTCATCCAACCAACACAAAGTACTTCAAAGAGTGCCCCAAAGTTTCTACCGGAGAGTCAAGAGAACGTGTGCCAACCCCTATGCATAGGTTCATGGGCGGAACCCGCAAGTTGGTCACCAAAACATACATCAAGTGGCACGTGATATCCCATTGTCACCACAGATAAACACAGCAAGACATACATAAAGTGTTATCAAATCAAAGACTCAATCCGATAAGATAACTTCAAGAGGGAAACCCAATTCGTCACAAGAGAGTAGAGTGGGAGAAACATCATAAGATCCAACTACAATAGCAAAGCTCGCGATACTTCAAGATCGTGCCATAGAGAGAACACTAGAGAGAGAGAGAGAGAGATCAAACACAAAGCTACTGGTACATACCCTCAACCCCGAGGGTGAACTACTCCCTCGTCGTCATGGAGAGCGCCAGGATGATGAAGATGGCCACCGATGATGGGTTCCCCCTCCGGCAGGGTGCCGGAACGGACTCCCGAGAGGTTTTTGGTGGCCATAGAGGCTTGCGGCGGCGGAACTCCCGATCTATCTTGATATTCAATGTTTTTAGGGTATGTAGGCATATATAGGCAAAAGAATTCTCTCGGGTGGTGCTCGAGGGGCCCACGAGACAGGGGGGTGCGCCCTACAGGGGGGAGGCGCCCTCCTATCTCGTGGCTGCCTCGAGGATCTTCTACCGTGAACTCCAAGTCTCCAGGATCATATTCTTCCAAAAAATCACGCTGCCGAAGGTTTCATTCCATTTGGACTTCGTTTGATATTCCTTTTCCTCGAAATACTAAAACAGGCAATAAAACAGCAATATGGGCTGGGTGTCCGGTTAATAGGTTAGTTCCAAAAGTAATATAAAAGTGTATAATAAAGCCCATAATCATTCAAAATAGATAATAAAATAGCATGAATGCTTCATAAATTATAGATACGTTGGAGACGTATCAGGCCCTCTCCGTTGTCCTTCGAGTTGTTGCGCTCGCCGTGGCGCCGAGCATTGTTAACATGGTCAACGAACATGAGGATTCAGGAGATGACTTTATTTTGACTGGATGACACTAGGGACCCACTAGGGCCATAGCCGTACATACGCAAGTGCCTCATTATTATGTACAACTATATTTTTTTTGTTTTCTCCTGGTTTCCTGCCATCACGGTCCCACACCATTGTCAACCTATGTAGTCAATATAAACGAGAGAATTGCACAAGGTGTGGCCGACAGCTGGGACCAAGCAGCTCGAGCAGTATTTGTGTTTTTGAGGCATGAGCACTGCAGAGTTTTTCTTGGCGATGATTTCGTTGTTGTTTAGAGGAGAGCAGGGTATTAACTGGGCGGGCTGTGGCCCGTCTAGCCTAGGCCAGATATCCAGCCCAGATACTAATTTTTTCAAGATGAAAATGGCTAGCCCAGCTATACGTCTTTTTGAGGAATACCCAGGCAAGGTCAACTTGTTATTCTCCGCCCCGCTGGGCTGCAAATCTTTCCTAGGAGGAATGCATTAGGCTTAACAGGAAAAATGGGCTTTAAAAATAATAAATGGGATGTAATTATAAAAACTGGGCAGTAACTATAAAAAAATGGACCAAACATGAAATTAGTTTATAAAATATTATTTATGGATTTTGAAAATCTTAAATTTTCATTGTTGCGCGCGCAATGTTTCGTTGGGTTTTTACGTAATACAAATTTATATTTAATCTGACTAGAAATTTCGGGATAAAAATATTTCGGATCCCATCAAAATGTGGGAAATTTTAATGAATTCTGTCTTCAATGGTTGGTTGAAATTATTAATCGTTGTCCTAGCTAGAAAATGGGATGTACTTTTAACAAACTGTTAATGGGCTGTTGTAAATTCCATTAGAATTCAAAAATGGGATGTACATTCTTACAAAACGCAAATGGGCTATAACTTCTCTGCCACACACCTGTGGGCCTACTAAGTGACACGTCCCCTAAAAAAATAAGTTGACACGTATGCAAGGCTTTGTCAACTTATTATAGTCAACATACGGTTCTAGCAGCAGTGGTCGTTGGATGTCTATCCAACGGATGTCGTGCTTCTTCTTCAATCTCGAATATTCTTAGCTTCGGCCGCCAAAAAATTGATTCCTCCCCCTGACATCTGGGGCACACCGTTTCGGAGGCTGACCTGTGTGCCTACTAAGTTGGAGCGTACCAAGGGCTTTGTCAACTTAGTCAATATAAATGATTCTAGCTTCAGCGACCGTACGATGTCCATCCAACGGCCATAGTGCTTCTTCAACCTCTGGTCTTCTTGGTCCAGCCACCCAAAGCAGCGCCGGTCGTGCCGCCTGCTCCTGCCTCCCGTGGTCGGCTGTGCTGCCGCGGAGGCCTCATCGCCCCCATACTACTCCCACCGCTGGCCAGGCCATCCCTCCACTCACCCACACCCCCTGTTATTCTGCGGCGATGGCAGCCTCACACCGCAGCCGAACTAGTGAACCCTCGTACTCCTCTCCATGCGGGATTCCACTGCCGTGTCTTCCCCAGCTCCGCGTCATCCCCTTCCTAGGCGTCGCCGTCGTCCACCGCCCTGGTGCTCTCGGTGCGGCGTGGTCAACATGGTCAACGACCGACTTCCATCGGAAGAGTACTATACATGGAGAGGCTGACAGCTGGGTCAACGGCGGCCGCAAGGAAGTGCCTCCTTATTACGTGCCGAGAGCACCAGACGGGCCACCTTATTTCGCGAAAAAAATGATTCCTCCCTAACTGCTGGGACCCACCAGATGGGCCACTGTATTTCACGAAAAAAACATTCCCCCCGCTGTCAGCTCGGACCCACCGGAAGTGCCTCTTTATTACGCACAAAAAAATGAATACTCCCCCTGCTAGCTGGGACCCACCTTGGTGGGAGGTTGACTTGTGGGCCTACTAAGTTGACGGGGACGGAGGGCTTTGTCAACTTAGTCAATATAAACGATTCTAGCTGCAGTGACCGTACGACGTCCATCCAACGGCCGTAGTGCTTCTTCAACCTCTGGTCTTCTTGCTCCAGCCGCCCAATGCAGCATCGGTCGTGCCGCATGCTCCTGCCTCCCGTGGGCGGCTGTGCTGCCGCGGAGGCCTCACAGCCCCTACTATTCCCACCGTTGGCCAGGCCCTACAGCGACGGGAGCTTCACACCACAGTCGAATGAGTGAACCCTCATACTCCTCTCCATGTGGGCATCCACTGCCGTGTCTTCACCGGCTCCGCGTCGTCCCCTTCCTAGGCCTCGCCGTCGTCCACCACCCTGGTGCTCTCGGCGCGGCGTGGTCAACGTGGTCAAGGAACGACTTCCATCGGACGTGGACTGTACGTGGAGAGGCTGACAGCTGGGTCCACGGCTGCAGCAAGGAAGTGCCTCCTTATTACACGGAAAATAATGATTCCTCCACCTGACAGCAGGGACCCACCGGACGGGCCACCATATTTCGCGAAAAAAATGTTTCCCTCATGACTTCTAGGACCCACCAGCTACACCTTCGCATGCAAGGAAGTGTGTCCGGGCAAAAAAAAACGATTCGCCCCCCTGACTGCTGGGACCAACCAGCTACATCTTCACACGCAAGGAAGTGCGTCCGGGAAAAAAAACCAAATCGATTCGCCCCCCTGACTGCTGGGACCCACCAGCTACATCTTCGCAGGCAAGGAAGTGTCTCACAGTAGGGACCCACCTGGTCGAAGCATACATAGCGTTGTCATTCTGGTCGCGAACGTCTACGTACATATATACTGGTCGATGTAGAGGCGCGCATGTGTGGTAGTAGAGGCGCGTACGTGTCGTAGTAGAGGCGCGCACATAGCATGTACACGTACGTACAGCGGCCAGGGTGCAAGAAAGAAAATACGACCACGTATGTGTACGTACGGCCATGGCTCGTGTACATGGCTGGGTCAGAATGGAGAAACAGCGTCGTCGTCGTGTTCATGGGGAGGCAACAGAATGCGTCGTGTTCATGGGGAGGCAACGGAATGCGTCGTGTTCATCGAGAGGCAACAGAACGCGTGGGAGCCAACCGGCTGGGTAGGAACGGAATGCGTGGTCGTGTTCATCGGGAGGGCTTGGACGGAACAGGTGATGGAAATGAGGCCTGGCGTACCGCACAATGGAGGAAACGGACCTCCTACGTTCGGAACGGGGTCCTGTTGATCGGGAGGGGTGTGGCGTACCGCAAATCGGAGGAAACGGACCTCCTACGGTCGAAACGGGGGTCATGTTGATTGGGAGGGGTGTGGCGTACCGCAAAACGGACGAAACGGACTTGTGTTGGAGCGCTACGGTCGAAACGGGGGTCCTGTTCATCGGGAGGGGTGTGGCATACCGCAAAACGGGACTCCACGGGATACTGTTCATCTCCACTGTCGACCTCCTCCAGCCTCCACGGGCTACCGTCGACCTCCTCCAGCATCCACGGGCTCCTATTCATCCAGCCTCCGCCGCGCGCTACTCCACTGGCTACTGTTCAACCACCCCTCCACGGGCACTCCTCCACTGTCTATTGTTCATCCAGCCTTCCACAGCACGTCAACCACCCCTCCACGGCCACCCCTCCACTGTCTACTGTTCATCCAGCCCTCCACGCCATGGGGTCTTGTTCATCCAGAGGCAACGCCACCGCTCAC
>NC_041389.1:176364007-176410891 GCF_002162155.2 Triticum dicoccoides | reverse complement strand
ACTGTTCATCCAATCGGTCGGCTTCAGTTAGCAGTAGTAGCAAAGGAATCGCTCGATCGGGTTCAGTTAACAGCCATCGATCGATCGCTCGGGTTCAGTAACGCGTAGCCTGCAATATAATCGCTCGGGTTCAGTTAGAGCCTAACGCCTCACCCGGGTTCAGTTAGAGCCAACGCCTCGCACGTGTACGAGAGAAACGCGCATCGCTCGGCCCCCGACCTCCTACCGTAACCGGCAACTCCCTGAAATTTTCCTCGCCCTCGCGTCTACCATGGTTTTTTCCGTCATGGACGGCCCAAAGAATGTCATGCAGCTGCGTCTCCGGCCCACCCAGGACGAAAAACCCATTTTCTGTTATGATTTTTTGTCATAGAAGTAGGAGACCACCACGTCTATCATGATACCAGGTTTTGTCACAATTATCGTCATAGAAGTGTCATATGTATGACAGATTTTTTTTTCGTTCGGCTCAAAATGTCACGGATGTGTCTTCTTTTTGTAGTGACTGGATGGCACTGTACCACGTCATATCACTGAAACCCACTAGGCCAAACTAGCCCGCCTAGGTCATATATTTTGGAATGGAGGGAGTACGTCTCTGCACTGCTATGATTTTGTGTTGCACGTTCTCTGTACTTTTGCTACGAGTTTCCTACCCTATGAACCAAATGAGGCCTAAATGTATCCTTGGCCCTGTTTGAATACTCTAACTCAGTTAGAGGTTAGAATTAGATTCTAACCTTGAACTAACCTTAAACTAACTCTAACCAAAGAGCTGTTTGGATGGTAGGGTTAGATTGACAACAAAAATTCTTTCTCAATCATTTGACTACTTTCGATCCTGTTTGGATGGGAGGGGTAACTTTTTTTACTAATTTTTCTAGTGAGCCTAGGAGAACTGACCCAAATAAGCTCCTCTAGTGTGGGCTAGATTTTGGGGTGGGTTAGATCCAACTAATCCAAACTACAAACTAACCCATCATGTTTGGATACTTTTGGGTTATTTGAGCCTCAACTGACGAAAACTAACTCTAACTTAGGGATCCAAACAAGGCCCGTGTCGACTATTGTCTGATTGATCGCTAAGCCTACAATTTTAGGAGCTAGGGCTATTGGTCGATCGACGAAGGATAAGTATAAGCGTACCACGAGCTCATCAGCCCCAACGTTTCTCTTCGGTGAGTGTTTTGCAAGTATATAGCTCACACAGTAGCTAGCCTACTAACACCAAGAATCATCAAACAAGCCCGGCTGATATGATAAACGGTTCAAACTTACATCTAAGCATGCCATATATTACATCAAAAGCTGGCGAGGATACATCTGTTTCCATAACTCGGAGAGGGTTCGCATGTTTCATCGCATGATTCACTATCAAACAAAAGTAGCAAGATCCGCCCACACAAGATAGTGCACTAGCCCTAAGATGGTTTGATAACACGCATCGTTCTAGTAATTAAACACAGGGCAATGCAAACTACCTTGAAGGATTAGCGTGACCAACTATTTCTTGTCATCGATCTCTCGGGCAATGACCACAACACGGATAGCAGCATGGGAATCGATTTCTGGGGTGATGTCCATAGGACTGACCGCGACATCGGAATCGATCTCTGGGATGATGTCCACAGGATGGACAACGACATTGGAATCGATCTCCGGGGCGATGCCAACAGCACGTGCCACGACATCGGAATCATCAAGGACGTCCACCGGCACCTACACAACCCTAACATATTAGCAAGCACATTGCTAATAATAAAAAACCACAACTATGGTAATAAGCCATTATTTTTTACCTTGTGCAGCTCATCGGGGGATCTAATCCCTCCGGGGGCCATCTCCTCGTCCTTCATGGGGGCCACAACCTTGCCAGGGGAATACTGCTTCTCAACGGCGACTATCTCCTCAAACTCGGTCTTGAGCCTCACATAGGTGGCAATCAGAGTTCCTGGGGTAGGCACGGTGGGGCCCTTGCTGTTCTTCCAACTTTCTATGAGGAGTTCGTCCGCCAACGTCCTCAACTCTTTGGCCAGTGCTTGTTTCTTGGAGTTCTTCGTCTCCATGGGTTGGCCCGCCAACATGGTCAACTCGTTGGTCGGTGCTCACTTCCTAGAGATCGCTGTCTCCAGTGGGTTGTCAGCCAGCAACTCTTTGCCTAGTGCTCCAGGATCCATCAATGAACTGACAAACAAAAAGCGATCGAAAGGAAACCACAATCGCAATGATAACCGGAAAAGAATAGGATGTGAGAATCGGTCGTTGCTTCACAAAAAGAAGATTCTTCGAATGAAAATATAGCGGCATAACTGATTCGCCCACCTTTCCTTCGTCGGTACAGAAGAAAAATGGCAGAAGTGAGTAGCCTGGAGTGAGGTTTTCTTCAAGAAAGGGAAGAAAGGGCTTGAACGAGCGTTCCAGTGAAATGATGGTTGCTTCATCCAGTCCAACTTGGAGGCCACCTTACCACTGCTGGTAAAGGTGTGGGTTTTGTGATATGACGGGTCATGACGGCCACACCGGGGTGACAGGGGAGTCTCGACTGTAGCACCTCGCTGTGATTTGGTGGATGGCACGCGGGCTCGGATGCAGTGAAATGTCCTGCATGTAAATAGAGCGGCTAGTCATATAGGAGTGCTCAATATTGTGCACCGCGACCAAGGCGGAGATGAAAACGAGAGAACTACGTAATTAATGCATGAGTTTAATTAGTAGTTTTGTAAAGTACGAGATACATTCCTCAAATCGCAAAATGCCTTGGTTCATGAGATTTGAGATTTGAGATTTTGTCTCATGCAAGAGCCTGGCTAGTATATGCGTGCTCCAAGGCACCGCACCTGTCGGTGGGAAACGACACCTATGGGATCACTGGAATCCCTTCTACGGTTGCAGGGCACTGGGATCGTGAGAAGAGTGGGACTAAAAGACAGCACAATGGGGGATTTACCCAGGTTCGGGCCGCAATGATGCGTAAAATCCTATGATCCTGCTTTGGTGTATGTATTAGTGTTCTTGAGCTCTCGAACTAGCTCTTGGTGCTTTGGGGTTCGAAAGAGCCGAATCCCTTCTCTGTGTGCCATGGGCCTCCTTTTAAAGGTGAAAGGGGCTACCACAGTGGCACACAGGAGGTGGAAAGTGATACAGTAGCCCGAGCTTATCGCCCGTATTACAGGACAAGGTGCACTAAATGCAAATCTTAGGTGTCCCTCCACTTTATCGGGGACGGGGGCCGGGCCCGTCCCGTCCGTCGCCGCTCCCCCTTGCTTCGACACGCGCCCTGGCCAGCGATGCATGTGGTGCCATGTAGGTAGGCAGGCAGCTGAGGTGGAGCGGTGGTGGAGCCTCCATGAAGGATCGCACGCTGCCACGCAGGTGCCTTCCCAGCTGGTTGGGTCAGCAGCTGTATGCGAACGGCGGTGAAGACTTAGCTGGCGTGGGCCTGGCAGCGTCCCTGCCGGTGCGCTTGGCGAGGGCCTTGTCAGGTGGCCCGACAGGGGTCTTGCCGGGTGGCCCGGCAAGGGTCTTGCCGTGGCGCGCTGGCGTCCCTGGCAAGGATCTTGCTGGGGGTTTTGTGGGTTCCTTCAGTGAGGATGGTTGCCTTCCTATCCTTACTTGATCTCGAGCATTCTATGTCTTCACAAAGGTCCGCATGCCACCATAGAGGTGCCTCCTGAGCCTTGTCCCGACGCTTTGCCAAGTGCTGGTGGGCTCAAGGGTGGCTCACCCAGTTGGCGCGGGCGAGCTGCCCCGGCAAGGGTCCTTGCCGGGAAAACCTGCCTCGCCCATCTGATCTTCGTGGCCTTGGTCCTTGTTGTTGCTTCGTTCGTTTTGTGGCCTCGGCTCCTCTCCGTCTTCCCTTTCTTGCCGTGTCTGTGCGTGGACGTGGCGGGAGGTTCTGACTGCCCGTGCACAAGTAAAGGGGTCAAAAGCAGAGCCCCTACTTTTGTACACCGATAGGAGCCCCCTGGTCTGGGCCACACATAAGCACAACACGTTGTTGGGCCAGGCCCAGAAAGGTGCGCGGGCAGTTGGGGCGGATTTTTACCGCGGCCACTATTCCGTTCGCTGCGCTTCCCCACGACCTGCGTTGAACGGGCGACGTGGGGGTCGTGGGCACGCATGATGTGGGCATGCTGGCGTCACCTTGTTGTGGATAGTAAAGAGGCGGCTTGTGTGTCTCCTTGAGACCGCAGGGCCGCCTCCTATTTACTGCCCTCGCTCGGGAACCGTCGTTCCACGCACCCCATTTCGCCCGCCCCTTGCGCCACGTTCGCTGCATGTAGAGCGAATGACAGGTGCAGGGGTCGTGGGTAGTCACGTGCGTGTGGGTTGTTTCCCACGCGCCTTCAATGGAGCGGGGAGGGCGGTCGACGGCCCCGCTCGCTGTCACTTCAAGAGGCCAGATTTGCCGAGAGGGGGCGGCCGAGCCTCGCCCCCGTCCCTTTATAAAGAGGGGTGCGGGAGGGACGGTGCCTCTCAACCTTTCGTCATCGGCCTCTTCCCATCCCTGCTTCCTTTCTTCTTTCGCCATGGCAAGGGGGCGCGGCGACGCTTCATCAGTGGCGGCGAGGGTCTTGGCCAGATAGCGCATCACTCCTCCCCAAGAGCTCGTAGCGGGGAGCCAGCCCCTAGAGGAAGGGGGAGGGGGCGAGGTCGAGGTCGTCGTGCTGCTCGAGGGAGAGGAGGACGGGGCGGCATATCCGCATCGCCCCCTCCAGCAGCCATCCCTCCGATGGAGGGCCACGCCGGGGACAACCACTGCGAATTCTTCGTCAGGCTGCGCCATCCGCCGCATCGTCGCCTTCGCCTCCCGACCCCGTTTGCGCAGGTGATGGAGCTGGATCTGTCGCAGGCGCTGCGGCTGCACATGAGGGGTTGTGGGAATAGTGGCACGTTGGTCGACGTCGAGTTCCCTGCCCCTCACGTCATGTATCTTCATCGAGGGTGGAAGACCTTCGCTCGCCTCCATAGCTTGACGGATGGGCTCGCTCTCCATTTCAAACTAATGGAGGGCGGCGTCCTCTCTGTCAAGATCTTCGGGCACTACGGGACCCGCGTGCGGTGCTGCGTAGAGAGCTCCTCCGATGATGAAGACTCCTCCTCAAGCAGAAGTGGCGAGGAAGACAAGGGCAGCGACGACGAGGGCAGCGGGCGGTAGGATGACGGGTCAGACTAGGTGTCGGGTGCCGCTCCGAGCGGCACCGGAAACCCCATCATCTGTGTCGCCGGCTCCTTGAACTTCTCGGGGTCGTCTCCTTGGGCGGCTGGCGTAGGGAGGCTGCGGAAGAGGAAGAGGACGAGCAGCAAGGCTGTCAAGTCGGAGTACGCAGGCACTGATGCCTTCGTCGCGCGTTGGCATCCTGCCACCTCGTCTTCCAGCTCTGCCTCCAGCGTCGCCATCACCATCTAGCCCTTGGGCAGCCACCAAGATGTTCTCTTGGTGTCTTCTGCCACTCGTAGCTCGCCTAGGTGCCCCTTTTGCCCTTCTACTTTCTTGTTCCATTTCCTGAGGAGAGGGACAAGAAAGGGATTACGGGCACCTTGTATTCTTTTAGTCTTGTAAGCCTTCGGGCCTTTGTTATCTTTAGAACTTGTAATCCCCTTGTTCATGTTTTTCATTTCGTATGAACGGTACCTGTACGGGATGTTTTTTTAATGAAAAAGGGATGTTTACCGGGGCAAGGGGTGAACCCTTGTCATCTTTAAGACAAACGTTTTTTTTGCCCGGCAACAGGCCTCGCCGTCTCCCCACCTCGCTCAACCTTTCTCACACTCTTGGCGGAGGCAGGGATGAGGCGGGTTTAGGACCCTCGTTCTCCTTCTTTGCTGCCGCGGCTACGACCAGATCCAGACCGAGGAGATAATCCTTGGGTGCAGAAGAGAGGGAGCTCGGTAGCTTAGAGATAGAACGGGGTTTCACGCATCCCAGTTCATAACGAAATGCATGACAGAGGATAAAGGACTTATCTGGATTTGCAGCCCCCGGCGATGTTGGCTTGCCGCGGAAGGATTCTTGTTCTTGCAGCCCCCGGCAACTCTGGCTTGCCGGGGCCCGGGCGCCGGTCTGTTCCTTTTCTTTCAAAATAACTCGACAAGAATACTTACGTGCCCTGTGAACCAAAGAAGGACAGAAAGGAACAGAGAAACCCGTACTCAACCTCTAAGCTAGGGGTTAGCCGCAACTAAGCACTACCAACCCTAACCAAGGAAGAGACTCAACCTAGCACGCATGCTATAACTTATGGCACTAGCGCTTCGTTTATTTATGCTTAGGGTCTGCGCCTGCCTTTCCGGCAAGGCTTGTACAAAAGGGTGGTTTCGCGGGAGGCCCGGCAGCCGCGCCTTATGGGTAAAACTTGCGAAGGTGCTTGATGTTCCAGGAGTTGCTCACTGGAATGGCGTCTTCGGTCTCCAGCCGGACTGCACCGGGCCTGGTGACTGGTGTTACCCGATAAGGGCCTTCCCACTTCGGCGTCAACTTGTTGGAATTCTTGGCCGACTGAATGTGCCAAAGAACAAGGTCGCCTTCCTCAAAGCTCCAGGCACGAACCTTGCGGCGCAGGGCTTGCTGGTAGCGTGTTGCTCTCACAGCCGCCCGGAGACGATCTTCCTCAAGGAGCGTCGCGTCATCTTGCCGCAATTTCTATTGCTGAAGCTCATCATAAGCGAGCACTCGAGGTGACCCGTATATGAGTTCTGTGGGGAGAACTGCTTCTGCCCCGTAAACCAGGGCAAAGTGTGTCTGGCCGGTGGCTCGATTTGGTTTCGTTCTGATCGACCAAAGAACCGCCGGCAACTCATCAATCCAGCGCCTTCCATTCTTGCGCAGTCTGTCAAAAGTCTTCGTCCTTAAGCCTCGCAAGACTTCAGCATTTGCCGTCTCCGCTTGGCCGTTGCTCCGTGGGTGTGCCATGGAGGCAAAACAGACCCTGCTGCCGATATCTTCAATGTATTGCATGAAGGCTTGGCTTGAGAACTGTGTGCCGTTGTCAGTGATGATCATGTTGGGCACCCAGAAGCGGCACACTAGCCCCTTGAAGAACTTGATGGCTGACTGTGCCGTCACCTTCGTCACTGCTTCCACCTCTGGCCACTTTGTGAACTTGTCGACTGCGACGTACGAGTACTCAAAGCCTCCGACAACATGGGGGAAAGGGCCCAGTATGTCGAGCCCCCAGACCGAGAAGGTCCAGGAGAGAGGGATAGTTCGAAGGGCTTGAGCTGGTTGATGAAGCTTCTTTGAATGGAACTGGCACGCTTCACACTTGATTAGTAGTGTCGTTGCATCCTGGAGGGCAGTGGGCCACAAGAAACCTTGCCAGAAGGCCTTGCCAGCAAGGGCCCTCGACCCTATGTGGGAGCCACATATGCCTCCATGTATCTCTGCCAACAGCTTTAGCCCTTCCTCCCGGGAGATGCACATCAATTTCACCCCACTCGGTCTTCTTCTGTACAACACGTTATCAATGAATTGGTATAGGACAGACCGGCGGGCTACTCTTTCTGCCTCTTCCTGCTCCTCAGGAAGTTCTCCTTTTTGAAGGAAATGGACGGTGTGCTGCACCCATGCCGGAGCCTGAGGCTCGACGGCAAGGACCAAAGACAATTCTTCTGCCGCAGGAGCGGTCGCCTCCACAACCATGACCTGAGGTCCTGCCGGAGTTAGCTGCCCCGCGGCAGGATTGGCATCCACGGCAATATCTTCGCCGGCAGCTCCGGGGAGCTCGGTGGGGAAGTACTTGCTGGGGCCTAGCTTCCTCTGCTTGCTCTGCCTAGTCGACGGCTCAACGGATGGTTGGGTTAACTGAAGCACAAAGGTACCTGGTTCCGCAGGTAGCTTGAGGGCAGCCCGCTTTGACAGGTAGTCGACGATGTCGTTTTCCGCCCGAGGGAAATGATCCGCTTGTATACCGTCAAAGCGCTCCTCCAGTTTCCTCACCTCATCTATGTAAGCTTCCATCAACGGGCTTTGATAATATTTGTTGACCTGCCTGACGACGAGCTGTGAGTTGCCCCTGACGATGAGCTTCTTAACTCCGAGGTCTGCCGCGATCCTGAGACCGGCAGGAAAACCCTCGTACTCGGAGGTGTTGTTGGTTGACATCTCCCGGGGAAAGTGCATCTGGACAACATACTTGAGGTCCTCTCCGGTGGGTGCGACAAGCAGCACACCAGCACCGGCGCCTTGCAACGAGAAGGCACCATCGAAGTACATGATCCAGTTGCAGCTCCTTTCCTTGCCGAGGAGAGTGGTCTCCTGTACCTCTTCATCGGGCGTCGAGGTCCATTCCGCAACAAACTCCGCCAAGACTCTGCTCTGAATCATCGAGGTGCTTTCAAACTTCAAATCGAAACTTGACAGCTCTAGGGCCCATTCCACGATCCTTCCCGTTGCATCTGGGTTGTGTAGTATACGTTGCAATGGGAGGCGGGTGACCACTATGATCTCGTGCGCTTGGAAGTAGTGGCGCAGCTTCCTCGAGGCCATAAAAAGGCCGAAGAGCAGCTTTTGCACACCTAAGTGCCTCGACCTAGCCCTCTGCAAGAGGGAGCTGACGAAGTACACTTGGTGCTGCACCATCTTCTTCTTCTGCGCATCTTCACCCGGTTGCATGGGTCCCGTTTTGCTGCCGCCAGCCCCTACTGGGGGCTCAATCTTGCCGGGACCGAGCCCTGCCGGAGGGGTTTTTGGTCCGCCATATGTTGGCTCTGCCACTGTCGCTGCCTTTTCGTCGGCCTCTCTCTGCGCCACTAGTATGGCACTAACCACCTGATTCGTTGCCGCTAGATAGAGCAGCAACGGTTCGTGTGGTTTGGGCGCAACCAGCACTGGGGTAGAAGAGAGGTATTTCTTCAAATCCTGCAGCACTGCCTCGGCTTCTGGGGTCCACTCCACTGGCCCTGCTTTCTTCAAGATCTTGAAAAAAGGAAGGGCACGCTACGCGTACTTGGAGATGAATCGGCTCATGGAAGCAACACAGCCAGTGAGCCGACGCACATCCTTGATCCGCTTGGGTGCCTCAATCTGCTCGATGGCCTTGATCTTATCTAGGTTTGCTTCAATCCCGCGCCGGGACACAAAGAACCCGAGAAGCTTGCCGGACGGGACGCCAAAGACACACTTCTCATGGTTCAATTTGAGGTTGATCTTACACAGGTTCTCGAACATTTCCTCCAGATCTTGCACAAGGGTTGCTTTGTCCTTGGTATTGACCACTATTTTATCCATATAAGCCTCCATATTTCTATGTATCTAGGGCTCAAAACCAATTTGGACTGCTCTTGCAAAGGTCGAGCCATCACTCTTCAACCCGAAAGGCATCCGTAAAAAGAAATACGTACCACATGGGGTGATGAATGCTGTCTTTTCCTCGTCTTCCTTCGTCATGAAGATCTGGTGGTATCCTGAGTAGGCGTCGAGGAACGATAAGAGGTCACACCCAGCCGTGGAGTCAACAATCTGGTCGATGCGCGGCAACGGGAAAGGGTCCTTTGGACAGGCCTTATTGATGTCTGTGTAGTCAATACACAACCTCCATTTCCCACTTGCCTTGCGCACCACTACCGGATTGGCCAACCACGTCGGATGGAGTACTCCCCTTACCAAACCTGCCGCTTCTAGCTTTCTGATTTCCTTCGTGATGAACTCTTGCCTCTCCAGGGCTTGCTTCCTAACCTTCTGCTTGACGGGCCACGCATGACGACAGACATCAAGGTGGTGCTCAATCA
This sequence comes from Triticum dicoccoides, assembly GCF_002162155.2. Taxonomy (NCBI): domain Eukaryota; kingdom Viridiplantae; phylum Streptophyta; class Magnoliopsida; order Poales; family Poaceae; genus Triticum; species Triticum dicoccoides. The sequence continues at coordinate 176,401,162 of NC_041389.1, read as the reverse complement.
CCTCCCCGGGAATGCCGGGGATGTCCGAGGCTTGCCATGCAAACACATCAACATTTGCCCGCAGGAAGGTGACGAGCTCACTTTCCTATTTGCCGTCAAGGGTGGAGGATATCGTAAAAGCTCCTCCTGTGCCGTCCTCCTTGACGGGCACCTTCTTGGTCCCTGGTGGCGTAGCTCTGGACTTCTTGCTCTTGCTGGCGGAGCTCCCTGGCACGTTGTCAACGGAAGCGCAACACCCCGAAGAGGTGCGCTTGCCGGAGTGGGTGCGAGGGGTCTCGCCGGTCTTCTTCTCCTCCGGTGCTCCGTCAGCCGGAGCAGGTGCCTTAACGGCAGCTGCTGCAACTGCTTCCCGGTAGAGTTGGTCGGCGCATATCAGCGCGTCCTTCTTGTCAGAGGGGACGGTGATGATGTTCATTGGCCCGGGCATCTTCAGCGTGTTATAAGCGTAGTGTGAAGCTGCCATGAACTTGGCTAGCACCGGGCGGCTGAGAACCCGTTGTAAGGCAAGGGGATCTCGTCCACGTCGAAGACAATCCTCTCCATCCTGTGGTTCAGCTCACCTCCGAACATCACAGGCCGCGTGATGTTCCCCTTCGGCTGGCTCCTCCCGGGGTTGACCCCTTGGAACGTACCCGTCTCCTTGATGTCTCCATTAGGGATCTGCAGCCTTCAGACCACAAAGGGCGAGATCAAGTTCAGGCCGGCCCCGCTGTCAACCAACATCTTTGTCACCTTGAGGTTGCGTATTGTTGGTGAAACCAACTACGACAAGCACCCGACCGCAGTGGTGCGGTCAGGGTGGTCCTCGGTGTCGAAGATGATGGGAGTGCCGGACCATTTCAGTGGCTTTCATGCGTCGAATGATGGTTCCACCGCTGAGACTTCACGCGCCCACTGCTTGAGTTGGCGTTGAGACGTATGCAGCGAGGTGCCACCATCGACACACATGGCCTCTGTGGCTTTCTAGAACTCGTGGTCGCCGGACTCGTCGTCCTCGTCATGATCATCGTCTTCTTGCTTCTTGTCGCGGCCCCGGACGGGCCTCGCTTGTTGATTATCCTTGCCGCGGCGGCCTCCTTGGCCGCCATGTTTCTTGTCGGATCCCTCGGTGCCATCTGGGCCTTTCTCCTTGTCCCGCCGCTCATACTCGGCTTTCTGCTTCTTGGCGAGCAGTTCTACCTGCCGGAAGTTTTGGAGATCGTGGCCCTTGGTGCGGTGGAACTTGCAGTCCTGCTTGTCGCAGCCTCCTAGCTTGTCGGTAGCCGCCAAGGCCCGGCAAGCGTCACACCCGGCAACCTCCTTGCCGGGGTCACTCGCCCTGGTCTTCTTGGTGGTACCGGTGTCGTCGGATCCCTCAACGGCAAGCACGGCCTTTCCCTTGCGCTTCCTATTACGGCGTCGGTCTTTCTTTGCTGGGGTGGCAGTATCGCCAGTAGTGTCGGTTTCTGCAACGGCATCTTCGTCAGGGTACTTCCTTCCCTCCTCAGCACGAGCGCACCGATCGGCCAGAACATAGAGCTCGGCCACATCCTTAACCTTGTTGATCGCTAGTTCTTCACGCATCTTGCGATTGTGCACGTTCTGGTGGAACGCACTGATCACGACGGTGGGATGAACATCGGGGATGTTGTACTGCACCCGGCTGAATCTTTGGATGTACTTGTGCAGGTTTTCTCCTTCCTTCTAAGGGATGATGTGTATATCACTCGCCTGGCCATGAGCTTGGTGGCCTCCAGTAAAGGCGCCAACAAACTCATGGAACAGATCCGCCCCAGAAGAGATGGAATCCACCGTCAAGTGCATCAACCACGACATAACATTAGGCTTGAGTGCCAACAGGAAGTAGTTGGCAAGCACCTTATCGTCGCGGGCCCCAGCAGCTTGCATCACGATGGTGTAGATGCTGAGGAACTCTGACGGATGGGTCTTGCCATTGTACTTCTCGCCAACGTCGGGTTTGAACGTACGGTGGGAGGGCCACTGGAACTGCCGCAGCTCACGGGTGAAGGCCGGATAACCCACCTCGTAAGGTAGGCAACCGTAGCCCCCCGGCGTTGGGTGGTCTGTAGCAGGCCCCGCCCGCCTGTCCGACTGGTGGCGCGCGTCACGTCAGTGCTCGATCGTAGTTCGAGCATCCTCGTGAGCCCGCTCCCGGAGGACCTAGCGCTGATGGTGGTTGGTTCGTGGGTCGGACGACGTGATGGAGATATCATCATGATCGTCGCCGTGACTGGCCGATGCCTGGGGGAGTCGGGATGGAGGCGGGGAGTACACCGTGGCCGCGTCGCCTCCGGCGTGGCCTCCGCAAGCACGTGGCAGCCCGGTGGAGCGACAGCCAATGGGTTCCGCCGGCCGCAGCACATCGTTGTTGGCGATGCCGACGAGCCTCCGGACGGTGGCCCTCCATTTGTCAAGCTTCTCCGCGGCGGGTGGAAAATCGAGGAGCAGCTGTGCGCGCGCTAGGGCTTCCGCTGGCGTGGGTGGCGGCGAAAGCTGGGTGGATCGCGACGCGCCTCAACTCCTAACCATGTTAGAAGGAGCTGCGTCATGGCTCCACAGCCGTTCGCCACCTCCATCAGCACCTCGGTGCACACACCGGCCTTCCTCTTCATGTGATGGGTGGACGGGACTCTTCCCAGGGCAGCGCGCAGGGTCACCGGCAGGGTGACGCTGCTGATCACGCACAACTTGAGAGGAGCGCGCCATGGGCGCCGGTGTTGGCATCTTGGAGGTTACCGTGCCGCTGCCTGGTGGGACGGCGGCACCCCTGAGGGGCCCCGCGTCGCTTGCGAGGGGCCCGACTCCATCTCTGGAGCCCGCGACTAGTGGCTCGTCAACTGGCGCGCGAATGGTGCCACTCGCCAGACCTGAACCGCCAGGGTGATGCGGATGTTCGCGGGCCGCGCTACGGGTTCTCTCCGCGGCTGGTCCGCTACTGGTCCGCACCGGTGCCGGCAAATTGGTCCCGGATGAACCGATCACCGTGGTCGCCTTCTTCTTAGAAGCCATGGCGATGAGGAACAGCTAGGCCAACTGCTAAACCAGATTCTCACAATAGCGCCCCCTACTTGGCGCGCCAAAGATGTCGGTGGGAAACAACACCTATGGGATCACTGGAATCCCTTCTACGGTTGCAGGGCGCGGGGATCGTGAGAAGAGCGGGACTAACAGACAACACAGAAGGGGATTTACCCAGGTTCAGGCCGCAATGATGCGTAAAACCCTACGATCCAGCTTTGGTGGATGTATTAGTGTTCTTGAGCTCTCGAACTAGCTCTGGGTGCTGTGGGGTTCGAAAGAGCCGAATCCCTTCTCTGTGTGCCATGGGCCTCCTTTTATAGGCGAAAGGGGCTGCCACAGTGGCACACAGGAGGTGGAAAGTCATACAGTAGCACGAGCTTATCGCCCGTATTACAGGACAAGGTTCATTAAATGCAAAGCTTAGGTGTCCCTCCACTTTATCGGGGACGGGGGCCGGGCCCGTACCGTCCGTCGTCGCTCCCCCTTGCTTCGACACGCGCCCTGGCCAGCGATGCATGTGGTGCCATGTAGGCAGGTAGGCAGCTGAGGTGGCGCGGTGGTGGAGCCTCCATGAAGGATCGCACGCTGCCATGCAGGTGCCTGCCCAGCTGGTTGGGTCGGCAGCTGTATGTGAACGGCGATGAAGACTTAGCTGGCGTGGGCCTGGCAGTGGCCCTACCGTTGCGCTTGGCGAGGGCCTTGTCGGGTGGCCCGACAGGGGTCTTGCCGGGTGGCCCGGCAAGGGTCTTGCCATGGCACGCTGGCGTCCCCGGCAAGGATTTTGTCTGGGGTTTTGTGGGTTCCTTTGGTGAGGATGGTTTCCTTCCTATCCTTATTTGATCTCGAGCATTCTATGTCTTCACAAAGATCTGCATGCCACCATAAGGTGCCTCCCGAGACTTGTCCCGACGCGTTTGCCAAGCACCAGTGGGCTCTAGGGTGGCTCACCCGGTTGGCGTGGGCGAGCTGCCCTGGCAAGGGTCTTGCCGGGGCCGCTGAGGCTGCCCCGACAAGGGTCCTTGCCGGGAAAACCTGCCTCACCCATATGATCTTCGTGGCCTTGGTCCTTGTTGTTGCTTCGTTCATTTTGTGTCCTCGGCTCCTCTCCGTCTTCCCTTTGTTGCCATGTCTGTGCATGGCCGTGGCGGGAGGTTCTGACTGCATGTGCACAAGTAAAGGGGTCAAAAGCAGAGCCCCTACTTTTGTACACCGACAGCACCACGCGAGCGTTCGCAACTGCCACGTTCGGGTTGCGCTTGGCTCTTCACCTCTTCGAGAATACAAACAATGATGTTACTCCTACTTCTACAGTATCGAATCAAATGCTGCATGTCCTTCCACCTCGTGCGGGAGGGATAGGGTGTAGCGAAAGCTTCTACTTACTGCTCCTGCCTTTGCGTCTATGGCAGGTGGGCCCAATAGGTGGTTGGCCCTCCTGTCATGCAGCCAAAGGCAGGTGTAGTTAAGGCACCGGAGCTCAGTCCATGAGGGAGAGGGCGTTGTAGTAATCAAATTTCTCGGTCTTGTACGAGTTGACACGACACATCAAAGCACTGCACTCGATATAAGTCTTTTTACACATTTCAAATGGACTACTTCGTATGTAGACATATTCTGCTTCGTATGTAGTCACTTGTTGCAATCTCCGAAAAGACTTATATTTGGAAACGGAGGGAGTACAACGCATGCATGCATGTCGTGACTTTCCTTTTGATACTTGCATGTGTTGATTTGATGCACCTTGCCAAATTTTGACTATAAATTTAACTAACCAAATTTTCATGCATGTCACAAAAAATTACGGGGCTGTTTGGATTGTGACTATGTTTGTCTTATGTTGCCACATTATTTTTCCCACACTTGCCACACTTGCCAAACCTGAGTTGCTCAAATTGTTAGACACACTTTGGCTTGCCTAAGGGAATCTTGCCACAATTTTTGTGTCTATGACATGTGGGGTTCACTGCTAATAAAAAAATTCTTGTCTTAGGTGTGGCTAATAAAAAAGACTTATATTTAGAAACGGAGGGAGTAGAAAATATAAATAATAATGCATGTTGGGGCAACCCACGTTTCCGCTAATTTTAGCCGTGGGCTTGTTCACAATTTTTACGAGGGGGTGGTTGTTCATTGTCACATCCCTAGTTCTGGTATGCTCGAGGCTAGCTAGTCATGTGTGCATCATGTTTAAATTCCCTTTAAATTTGAAATTGGGATTTGTGAAACCCTCATAATCATTTCTGGAAAAGACCCAGATAAAAATTTCTTCAATTTGGCCCAAGTAAATGTTCCTGTTTTTCTCTAAAAATATTGGTCAGAGGTAAAATTCCAACCAATATTTTTGGGAGCTCAGAAGTATTTATTTTTGGCCATTTGAATTAATGCAGTAAATATTTGCCTTGGATATATATATATATATGTTATATATATATATTATATGTCCAAAAATTGTGCCATTTGTTGAGGAGCTCTAGAATAATACCACTAGCTCCTACAAAAATTGGCATAAGAAAATAAAATGATTTAGTATTTTTGTTAAATCAAAACATATTTCAGAAAAATAGAAAAGAAACAAAAACAGAAAAAGCTTACCTGGCGCTTACCTACAGCCGCCTGGCGCCTCTGGCTGGCCCGTTCCTGTTTTGGCCCAGCCCACCAGGGGCATAGCCATCTTCCTCCTCTTTCCAGTAGGCAGAGGGGAAGCGGTGCCCGACGCCATGCGCGGCGGCACGCAGCTGCCTGCCTGGCGTCCTCCTTGTCGCCCTGGAACGCCCAGACGACGCCACGCGCCCCCCGGACCCTTTCACTCTCCCCCAGTCCTCTCCTCTCCTCTCCCCCGCTTTCTCTCTCGCGTCCGAACGCGCCGCCGCCGCCGACGAGCACCACCGTGGCCACCGGCCACCCCTCGCGCTGCCGCTGCGCCTAGGAGCTCCGCCGCCCCCGCAGCCTCCCGTCTGCTCCCTTGGATGCGGACGAGCCCGGGCTACGCCCCTGTGCCCTTAGCCGCCGCCCCCGTGGCCTGTAACGCAGACGCGCCGCGTCCTGAGGTCGCCGCCGACAACCTCGCCGGCCTGACATGCGGGCCCTGTCGGCCAGGTGATTAGCTTAGCGCTAATCACCATTTAAGCTAACTCTGACACTCACAGTGGGCCCCTGCGCCCTAATCTTTTAATTAGATTAGTAAAACCCCCTTGTTTAACACTGTGTCACTGACGTGTGGACCCCACACGTCAGGTTTGACCTGGTCAGCACCGTTGGCCTGCTGGCGCAGGCATGACGTCATGCTGACGCAGTTATTCATTTCTGGATATAAAATTAATCAGGAAATTCCAGAAAATGATTCAAACTTCAAAAAATCATAGAAATTCAACCGTAGCTCAGATTGAAATAATTTATATATGAAAAATTATCAGAAAAATGCAATCTATTCAACTGTTCTAGTTTCATGCATGACAAACCAACTTATACCTACTGTATAAGTGAAACACTAAAATGGCATATATAAGAGCTTAATTCGGAGTTGCATTTGAACCCTTGATTCAAATGGACTTCAACCTAATGAATGCTAGTTGCATTAGCTCAAACAACATCACATCTTCATGCCATGTTCATGCATCATATTTTTGCATATGTTTGTGTATTGATAGTTGGCACCGTTCCTTCTCGATAGGTCTTGCTCCGGAGACCGTTCCAGAGCACCTGTCTATGAAGCAGTGCCTCCTCCGTTGATCTACCAGGCAAGCAAACCCCCTTGTTCATTCCTATACAATCCTACTCTCTCGCTCCTGCTCTCAGTTATTGCATTAGGACAACAATGATTCATCTGCTACTTTGTGCTGCGGTAGTTGAACCCATTCCTCTGCATGACCTGTCATTGCCACAGTAAATAGTTGAAACCCACTAGCATGTGTAGGAGTTGATTGAGCCATGTTGTGTTCCTACCATGCCATGCCTGCTATTGCTTAGAGTTGTGTTAGGTCTGATTCATTGGGAATGAATTGGAGTGTTATGATATGTTCTGGTGCTGAGAGTTAAGTGTGTGAACACGATTTGGTAAAGGTAGCGGTGAGAGGCCATGTAGGAGTACATGGTGGGTTGTCTCACTGGAACCGTCCTTAAGCACTGAGTTCTATGTATGTTGACCAATGACTCGATACTACCACACATTGGGTTCCGGTAACTCGACCCCTCTCGGCTTACTAACCAACTTGATCTCTATCCAGGAGTCGCAACTAGTTTCTGGTGTTTGTAGGTAGTGTTAGTAGTCTACCAAGTGGCACCCGGCCAGGTGGGCTTGGGACAGACTAGGCACAGTGGCACGGTGTACCAAGTGGCACCCAGATGGTGGGCTTGGGAACCCTGCTCACATTGTTTGGGGCCATGAGTGACACCCCGGCCGGATCTCCTTGCGGATGGAACCCGAATAGGCGATAAACCTGGACTAGAGTCTTGTGTGGTTAGTCAGGTCGTGGCCGACTCCCTCGCCAGGCTTCCGCTTGAAGGTTGCCGAGATACACGACGTGTACATGGTGGTAAGTGGCGAGAGTGTGTGTGAAGAAGTACACCCCTGGAGGGTTAACATGATCTATTCGAATAGCCGGGTCCGCGGATATGGACTTCTTGGATGCTTACATGGTACAAAGACAACCTGAAGTGGATAATGTAAAATGCTCAAGACAAGTGTGAGTGCTATGGATGGCCTTCTCGTAGGGAGACGGGGATGAATCCATAGTAGTGTATTGTGTGGTGATTAGTGGACTCGTGTGCGCCATATCACCTCAAAGAAGTTCTAGTAGTCGTAGAACAGGATAGCCACAGAGTCAAAGCTGGCTTGCTGGAACTAAACCCCACATTACCCTCTTGATACAAATGCATGTATGGTAGGATCTGATGTAAGTCTTGCTAAGTACCTTTGTACTCATTGTCGGTGTACTGGAGTAGGGGTACCCTAGTATCCCGAACTTGTGCACGGGCAGTTGCAGCGCCCCGCGGCAAGGCTTGCCGGACGACCGCCAGGGTCCTCCGTAGGTTCCTTTGGAGCCATTCAAGAACAAAGTATTTAAGATGAAGAGACAAGGCCCCGGCAAGAGGAGCTTGCCGGGAAGAAACAAGGCCCCGGCAAGAGGAGCTTGCCGGGAAGGCCAACCACGGCACCTCAAGAAACTTGCCGCGACGCACCGCGCGTCCCGGCAAGGTCCGGCGAGCGACAAGCTTTCGGACGCGACAAGACGACGACCCCGGCAAGGTACTTGCCGGGGGCCAGCTGCCACTCTGTACCCGCGCTCCAGCGCACCCGCCCGTGTGTCGCCGTGAGGCTTTCTCAGGGGCGCGTGGCAGGAGCCTGTGCAGCCAGGGGTACAAGGTGGCAAGCGGAGATGAAGAGAAGGCCATCGTGGCAAACGGTGGCGCTCCTAGCGGTCACTTTTTGCACTGTTTAGGCAACCTAGACGGGCATTCAATGACCTTGTCCCCTGCCGTCAGAGTTAGGTAGGGTACACTGTATCCACAGTAGCGGTAGCTGCACCTACCGCATTCTTTTCCATTTTTACCCTTCTAGTCTACGTTGCCACCTGTCGGTGACCCCTTGAGAGTATAAAAGGAGGCCCATGCGCAACGTAGAAGGGGTTCGGTCCAGGGTGAGCTCATCAGAAACACCAAGAACATTCTCACGCTCGGTCTGGCAGTGTTCATCGCTCCTGAACAAGAACTCAATACAGAAACAAGCAGCAGTAGGGTCTTACACATCCGTGCGGCCCGAAGCTGGGTAAAACTGCTCGCGTGTACTGCCTCGATCTGCTCTTCGTGCGATCTCCGCCCCCCTTCCGAACCGAAAGGGGCCCTGTCCCCATAGGTGTTCGAGGATCAGCTTCCCCGACATCTTTGGCGCGCCAGGTAGGGGGCGTCGAAATCGTGCGAACCCGATCCGGCGTGCACGCGAGCTAAATCTTCATCGTCTTCATCGACATGCCACCGAAGAAGAAGGATTCGGAAGCAGCTGTTCCAGCTGCGTCGCTTTCACCGCCTCCGGAGCAAACGGGTGGTGGAATGGACGCGGGCGGAAGAACGGGCGTCGATGAGGGAGCTCCCAGTGCGGCCAAGTCCAAGGACAAGGCGGCACAGACCTCGGCGTCCATGCGCGTACCGCGCCCGTCTCAGGAGGCGCGGGACCAGCAGCGTCATGGCGTTCGCAACGCCATACGTCTGCTGGGCCAAGATCAAGCTGGTGGTTCTCGTGGCGCCCAAGACCAGCATGCACGTCAACATGCTGGCTCGAGCGAAGTACGGTCGCCTGGACGGGACACTGCTCCTTCTAACGTGGTTAGGAGTCCGAGCATGTCCCGCTCCTCGCACCGTTCACCTCTGCCGCCCACCACTCCAGCAGAAGCCTTGGCGCGAGCTCAACTGCTCTTAGACTACACTCCGACAGCGGACAAGCCCGACGAGTGGAGGGCCACTATCCAGAGCCTCATCGGCTTCGCCAACGGCAACACTGCGCGGCAACCAAGCACCTCGCTGCCGCGGCAAGACTACCGGACGCGAGCTGATGGCAACAAGACCAGGGGGGATGCGACTTCCATACACTCTCCACTATGAAGGCCCAGATCGCCGACTCGCCGGGTCCACCCCGACAGCGACTCCACCGCGTCATCGGACCCACGAGTTCGTCACGACCAGCGCCAAGTTCTCCGCGAACGGCAACAAGAAGACGCTCGAACCCGCATCGAGCGCCGAAGAGAAGCGCGACGTCAATCCGACAAGCGCGCTGGGCCCTCTGTTGACATGCATGCGCCAGGGGAACCAGGCGATCTGCCGTACGCGGTAGGTTGCCCTGCGTTCACTTGTGAGCTGCGGCAAGTCCAGTGGCCCAGCACAAAGAACTTCAAACCAGATGTACTAGAGAAGTACGACGGCAAGACGCATCCTTCGGAGTTCCTCAGCATCTACACCATCGCGGTGCAGGCTGCCGGGGGACGAGATGACAAGATCCTTGCCAACTACTTCTCGCTAGTACTCAAGCCCAACGTCAGGTCCTGGCTTATGCACTTGCCGGACAATTCCATATCCTCCTGGGCCGATCTGTGCCATCAGTTTGTTGGCGCCTTCACAGGCGGCCACAAGCCACATGGCCAAGAGAGCGATCTTCATCTGCTCACCCAGAAGGAAGGAGAACCCCTGCACAAGTTCATTCAGAGATTCAGCCGTGTACAGCACAACATCCCAGACGTCCACCCTGCCGCGATCATCAGCGCGTTCCATCAGAATGTGCGGAACCGCAGAATGAGGGAGGAAATGGCAATGTGTAAGATCAGAGACGTCAGCGAGCTTTACGCCCTGGCCAACAAGTGTGCGCGCGCTGAGGAGGGGAGGAGGCTCCCCGGAGAGAATACAGGAGCAGGAGGATCCGACAGTGAGGATGCCGCCCCGGCAAGGAAAGGCCGGCGGCGGAACAACAGAAGGAAAAAGGGCAAGGAAGTGCTAGCTGTCGAGCAGACCGGCAACGGAGGTGGCGCCAAGGAAATTAAAGCTGGTGGCTCCGGCAAGGAGGCCCAGCCTGTGGCGGCCGCCGACAAGCAGGACAGCTCCGGCAAGCAGTATTGCAAGATTCACCGCACCAAGGGCCATGATCTCCAGAACTGTAAGAAAGTCGAACAGCTAGTTGAGCAACAGAAAGCTAAATACAAGCGGAGCGACAAGGAGAAGGCCCAGGAAGATGCTGGAGGATCCGGCAAGAAACGCCTCGGCCAGGGAGGACGCCGCGGCAAGGCCAAGCAGCGGCAAGGAGACAGACCTCCCAGCGGCCGCGACAAGGATGAAGATGACAACGACGACGAAGACATGGATGATGACGAGGCCGACGAGCAAGAGTTTCAGAAAGCCACAGAGGTTTTGTGCGTTGACGGTGGCGCCTCTCTGCATACTTCGCACCGCCAACTCAAGCAGTGGATGCGGGAAGTGAATGCAGCAGAGCCATCCATATAGTCACACAAGCCCCTGAAATGGTCCAGCATGCCTATCATCTTCTATATTGAGGACCACCCTGATCGTGTAACTGCGGTCGGGTGCTTGCCGATGATGGTTTCTCCAACTATCCGCAACCTCAAGGTCACGAAGATGCTAGTTGACGGCGGGGCCGGCTTGAACCTGATATCCTCCGCGGTCCTCCAGAAACTCCAGATCCCAGATAGCGAACTCGTGGAGACCGGCACGTTCCAAGGAATCAGTCCGGGAAGGAGCAAGCCGAAGGGAAAGATCACGCTGCCGGTCACATCTGGCAGCGAGCTGAACTTCAGGACTGAGAGGGTCACGTTTGATGTTGCCGACTTTCCATTACCTTACAATGGAATCCTTGGCCGTCCAGCACTCGCCAAGTTCATGGCAGCCTCTCACTATGCATACAACATGCTCAAGATGCCGGGCCCAATAAGTGTCATTTCTGTCCCTGGCGACAAGAAGGACGCCCTTATCTGTGCCGACAAGATCTACCGGGAAGCAGCAGCCGTAGCAGAACGCAGGACACTTGCCGCTGAAGCTCCCGGAGGGAAGAAGAAGACCAAGTCCAGCAAGAGCTCTGATGCCCACTCCAGCAAGCGCACCTCTTCGGAGTGCTGCGCTACCGTCGAGGACGCACCATCGAGCTCCACCGGCAAGTTTAAGAAGACGATGGCAGCTCCACCAGAGACCAAGAAGGTGTCCGCCAAGGAGGACGGCACTGGTGGTACCTTCACCATCAGTGCCACTCTCGACCCTAAATAGGAAAGCGCGCTCGTTGCTTTCCTGCGGGCGAATGTCGACGTGCTTGCATGGCAACCGTCTGACATCCCCGGTGTTCCCAGGAAAGTGATTGAGCACCACCTAGCCGTTTGTCCTCATGCGCGGCCCGTCAAGCAGAGAGTCAGGAAGCAAGCAGTGGAGCGCCAAGAGTTTATTGCAGAAGAAATCAAGAAGCTCGAAGCAGCAGGCCTTGTCGGAGGAGTGCTCCATCCCACGTGGTTGGCCAATCCTGTAGTCGTGCGTAAGGCTAATGGGAAATGGAGACTTTGTATTGACTTCACTAATGTTAATAAAGCTTGTCCCAAAGACCCATTTCCCTTGCTGCGCATTGACCAGATTGTAGACTCCACAGCCGGATGTGATTTGCTTTCATTTCTTGATGCATACTCAGGATACCATCAGATCTTCATGGCAGAAGAGGATGAAGAGAAAACCGCATTTATCACCCCATGTGGCACGTACTGTTTCGTACGGATGCCCTTCGGGTTGAAGAATGCTGGATCAACATTCGCAAGGGTAGTCCACCATGCTTTTGAGCCGCAAATGCACAGATATGTGGAAGCCTACATGGATGATATAGTGGTCAAGAGCAAAAACAAGGCTACTCTAATTCAAGATCTAGATGAAACTTTTGCAAATCTGCGCAGGATCAACCTCAAGCTCAATCCCGAGAAGTGCGTGTTCGGAGTCCCTTCCGGCAAGCTTCTCGGGTTCTTTGTATCACAGCGGGGGATTGAAGCCAATCCCGACAAGATCAAAGCCATCGAGCAGATTGAAGCACCAAAGCGCGTCAAGGATGTACGAAAGCTTGCCGGTTGCGTGGCTGCTCTCAACAGGTTTATCTCTAAGTCTGCAGAGTGCGCCTTGCCATTTTTCAAAATATTGAAAAAGGCAGGTCCGATGAAATGGACTCCGGAAGCGGAAGCCGCGCTACAGGACTTAAAGAGGTACCTGTCCTCCACTCCAATACTTGTCGCACCTAAGCCACAAGAAAAGTTGCTGCTGTATCTAGCAGCAACCAATCAAGTGGTTAGTGCTACGTTAGTAGCGGAGAGGGAGGCGGACGATGAGCCGGCAACCGCGGCAAGTGAATCCAACGACAAGCAGGGGGCTTCTCCGACAAGCTCTGGTCCCGACAAAGATGGATCTACGCAGACATGCAAGGAGGTGCAGAAGAAAATGGTCCAGCGCCCAGTTTACTTTGTCAGTTCCCTTCTGCAGGGGGCTAGATCAAGATATTCTGGCGTGTAGAAGTTGCTTTTCGGCCTTCTTATGGCCTCGAGAAAGCTGCGCCATTACTTCCAGGCACATGAGATAACAGTTGTCACTCGCTTTCCGTTGAACAGGATATTGCAAAATCCAGAAGCAACAGGCAGGATTGTCGAGTGGGCACTGGAGCTGTCAAGCTTTGGACTCAAGTTTGAGAGCACTTCAACTATATAGAGTAGAGCATTGGCAGAATTCATAGCAGAGTGGACGCCAACACCAGATGAAGAAACTCCATCCCGTCAAGGAGGCAAGCAAAGAATGGTTGATGTACTTTGATGGTGCCTTCTCGCTACAAGGCGCCGGTGCCGGCGTGCTGCCTATCGCACCCACCGGTGAGCACCTCAAGTACGTAGTTCGGATGCATTTTCCCAAGGAGCAAGCAACGAACAATACCGCAGAGTATGAGGGTTTGCTTGCCGGCCTTAGAATCGCGGCAGACCATGGGATCAACAAGCTCATTGTCAGGGGTGACTCGCAGTTGGTCGTCCGCCAAGTAAACAAAAGCTATCAGAGTCCGTTGATGGAAGCATATGTTGATGAAGTGAGGAAGCTAGAAGCACACTTTGACGGCCTGCAAATGGAGCACATTCCACGAGCTCAGAACGATATTGCCGATGGCCTGTCAAAGTGCGCAGCACTAAAGTTACCTGTGGAACCAGGGATTTTTGTGCTCAAGCTGACTCAACCGTCCGTAACACCGTCGACTGGACAGAGAAAGAAGAGAAACTTGGTTTCCGGTGACTACTTGCCGGCAGAGCTTCCCGAAGCCGCCGCCAAGAAGGTCCCCAAGATCGACGCCAAGAGTGCTGAGGAGCAGTCTGCTCCGGCGAACCTCTCGGTTTGTTCCGTTGAAGCAGACGCTCCCAACAAGTTTTGCTCCGGCAAGCTTGCCGGGGAACATCACGCTCCGGCCGAACCCCAGGTTCTTGCCGTAGAAGCGGATGATCCCACAGCAACAGATATGCCTTTAGTCCTTGTTGTCGAGCCGCAAGCTCCAGCGTGGGCGCAGCAGATTGTCCGTTTCCTTCAGACAGGAGAGCTTCCCAAAGAGCAAGAAGAAGCGGAAAGAGTAGCCCGGCAGTCAAGTATGTACAAGTTTGTCGAAAACACACTGTACAGAATAAGACTCAACAGTGTGAAATTGAAGTGCATTCGCCGGGAAGATGGACAACAGCTGTTGGCAGAGATACATGGAGGCATATGTGGTCACCACATTGGTGCAAGAGCACTTGCCGGCAAAGCGTTCCGACAAGGTTTCTTCTAGTCGACAGCCCTCCAGGATGCAACTGCACAAGTAACCAAGTGTGAAGCGTGCCAGTTCCATTCCAAACAGATACATTAGCCAGCTCAAGCTCTCCAGACGATCCCTTTATCCTGGCCATTTTCGGTCTGGGGGCTTGACATCCTCGGCCCCTTTCCCCGAGCTGTCGGGGGCTTTGAGTTCTTGTACGTCGCCATCGACAAGTTCACAAAGTGGCCGGAAGTGGAACCAGTGAGGAAGGTGACAGCACAGTCAGCAGTCAAGTTCTTCAGGTCGATTGTTTGCCGTGTCGGGATTCCTAACAGGATCATCACCGACAACGGCACGCAATTTACGAGCCGCACCTTCATGCAGTACGTCCAAGATCTTGGCGAAAAGGTCTGCTTCGCTTCTGTTGCTCATCCGAGAAGCAACGGTCAAGCGAAGAGGGCAAATGCTGAAGTGCTGCGAGGCCTCAAGACCAGAACTTTCGACAGGCTGCACAGGTGCAGAAGAAACTAGATCAAGGAGCTGCCGGTGGTTCTTTGGTCGATCAGGACGACGCCAAATCGAGCCACTGGCCAGACACCCTTCGCTCTAGTCTACGGAGCAGAGGCAGTTCTCCCCACGGAACTCGTTTACGGGTCACCTCGAGTGCTCGCTTATGATGAGCTCGAGCAAGAGCAGCTGCGGCAAGATGACGCGCTGCTCCTTGAGGAAGACCGTCTTTAGGCTGCTGTGCGAGCCGCTCGCTACCAGCAAGCTTTGCGTCGCTACCATAGCCGCAAAGTTAAAGCCAGGACCTTCAAGGAAGGCGACCTTGTTCTTCGGCGTGTTCAGTCTGCCAAGAATTCCAACAAGTTAACGCCAAAGTGGGAAGGCCCTTATGGGGTGAAACGAGTCACTAGGCCCGGCGTTGTCCGCCTTGAGACCGAAGATGGCATTCCGGTGAGCAACTCCTGGAACATTGAACATCTTTGTAAGTTTTACCCGTAGGGCGCAGTGGCCGGAAGCTTTTCCGGCAACCACCTTTTGTACAAGTCTTGCCGCTGTTGCATGTAATCCTTTGTACAAAGCCGGGCACAGACCCCGTGCACAAGTGAAGTTCATGTGCCCCGCACATCTTGTCAGTTTTTATGCTGTAATCCTTTTTTGCATATGTTATCTGACACTTTGTGCAGCACCAGACCCCGGTAAGCGATAACGAGCCCAAGGCTCCATATCATTACTTTATTTCTCTATCTCTTTCTCAAAAGAAGGAAGGTTCCCTCGCCCACAAGGAAGGAGAAGATAATGGTGTGGACCGGGCCGTTCAAGAGAGTTTCTCCTTGCCGGGAAGCAAACGACAGAAAAGCTAAGTTGCTAAAGATTGCGCAATCAGTTTTTAAGATTTTGGGTTATTTTCCTTGAACGACCGTCCTTTGTATGGAAAACCTGTGCGCGGAGGAACCAACTCGTAGCTAGTTGCGCCCTTACTTTGTTTCGAGTCCGCTCAAAAACTTAAGTGAGCTGCGACTAGCTGCGACAAGGTTGCTTGTCGGTAGCGACCCCGCCAGCAGGCTGCTGAAGTTCCGCACTCGGCGCTCGTGGCAAGGGTGCCTGCCCCAGCAAGTTTCCCTAGAAAGCGTAGGGCAGGACCATACAAAGCCAAGAGTCGAGTAAAGGAAGTAACACCGCAATAACGAGCCATAAGGCCACACATCATTACTCTATTTCTCTGTCTCTTTCTCAAAAGAAGGAAGGTTCCCTCGCCCACAAGGTTTGCCGGGGGGGGGAGGAGAAGATAATGGTGTGGACCAGGCCGTTCAAGAAAGTTTCTCCTTGCCGGGAAGCAGACGACAGAAAAGCTAAGTTGCTAAAGCTTGAGCAATCAGTTTTTTAAGTTTTTAAGTTATTTTCCTTGAACGACCGTGCTTTGTATGGAAAACCTGTGCGCGGAGGAACCAACTCGTGGCTAGTTGCGCCCTTACTTTGTTTCGAGTCCGCTCAACAACTTAAGTGAGCTGCGACTAGTTGCGACAAGGTTGCTTGTCGGTAGCGACCCCGCCAGCAGGCTGCTGAAGTTCCGCACTCGGCGCTCGCGGCAAGGGTTCCTGCTCCGGCAAGTTTCCCTAGAAAGCGTAGGGCAGAACCATACAAAGCCAAGAGTCGAGTAAAGGAAGTAACACTGCAATTTTTTACCTAAGATAGAGTTATATTACAGAAATAACTTGTCGCACCTCTAATAAAGTGCTCCCATGACATGACTGGCAGTGACAAGAAAAGAAGAAAACAGACGGCGAGGGCCTTAAGTGCGTCAAGATCAGCGTCCGCCGGCAGCCTCTTGAGGACGTTGGTGAGGTTGAGGCCCGGATTGCGGAAGGCCACCTTCACCAGCACCTTCTCCAGAACTCCGGCACAAATCGAGCGCGACTCATCGGCCAGCCGCTTTGGGATCCATTCCCGGAGTTGTTGAAGCGCCGTCGCCACGCCTTTGAAGAACAGAGTGAGCTTGGCGCTGGGTTGGAGGTTCTCGTCGGAGGAGTAGCTGAAGCCTTCCACCCCCAATTGCACCAGCTCCTCTTCGATGACTGCAGCAATGTTCACGAGGCCCTCCGTCCAGAGCTCCACAGTATCTCTGAGAAGATTCTGGGTTTTGGCGGCCCCTGCCAACAGCGCCTCGTTGGGCTTGATATCCTTCTTCAAGTCCGCCTCCCGTTTCTTGGCGCCGTCCAACGCCTCCGTCAAGGTGGCCAGCTTCAGCTCCAGATCAGCATTGGAATCCTTGGCGGCGCGCAGCTCTTTTCCCTTCTCGGAGAGTTGGCCCTGCAGCTCGCTGTGGGCAAGGGCGTCCTTCTCGCGCTCCAGCTTGAGCGCGGCAAGCTCTTCGCCACCTACCTTCAGATCAGCCTCTAGCTGCGCCACCTTTACTTCCAATTCCTTCTTAGCGGTCTCGGCAGCCGCAGCCGCATCCTTTGCCTCTTGGAGCGTCCCGCCAAGTGCCTGTTCGTGCGCGGCAAGCTCCTCCTCGTGGCTGTCGAGGTTCACCTTCCGCTGAGCCAGCTCGCCTTCTCGCGCGTACAGCTTCTCGCCGGTGAGCCGCTGCTGCTCTTCAGCTTCGGCCTTCTCGAGGAGGAAGGCCTTCCGCTCCTCAGCAAGCTGCTCCCGCTCCTCCGCCAAGGCCCGGAGAGCTTCCTGGCGAAGACCCCGGAGCTCCTCCGCGCGCTTCTCTATATCCACGCTCGCCTTCGCGACGAGCGCTTCCCGGGACTCCAACTTGACTTGCGGGCGTGATAGAGCGCCAGCAGCCTCCGCAGCAGCCGCTCCTCCTCGGGCTCGTCACTGCTGCTCCCCGGTGCGTCAACGATCGACAACCCGAGGGAGGCGAGCACCTCCCCATCCAAAGCTTCTCCTTCCACTAGCGCCCTGGAGCTTGACGCCCAGGGGAGCTTGATGAAGATGCCCTCGCCAGCCTTCAGATAGGCGCCGGGCTGGGGCTCCTCGGAGCCTGGCGCTGCGGCAGCGGCGGAGGGATCGGCGGTCGGTGTAGCGCCTGGTGCTCCTGCGGCCTCAGGACTGTCAGTGCGATCGCCAGATCCCCCGCCAACTTCCTCGGCGGCAGCCTTGGCGGCCTCTTCGCCGGCGGGCACATCTGCACCGGCTCCTTCTTCGGTGGCCGCGGCATCATCAGTGTTGTCGCGCACGTCTTCCTCGCCGCCCGCCTCGGTCTCCATCGGATCCGCGGAGGGTGGATCTGACGACCGGATGAGAATGAGGAATCAAACAAGTACTCGAGAAGAAAAATCAGCAGAAGAATACAAGGAAAGTTTCTGGCAAGAAGGACTACCTGTGCTGGGATCCGCTGTCATGAGCTCCACCTCCGGGGGCTCGTTGGCGCTGTCCCTTGCCGGAGACCCCTTCCTTGCCGGAGACTCCTCCCTTGCTGGAGATTGCGCCCTTGGCGGTGTAGTCGAAGTAGACGACGAGTCGGAGGTGATCACCACGCCCTCCCGATGAAGCTGTTCTGCTCCTGCACAAACAAACCAGTGATCAGATGTCAACAAAGGAAAAGAGCAACCACTCGCACCTAGAAGCAGAAAGTAAACCATATACTTACGCTGGGGGCTGCTCTGCGAAGTAATGGCCGGATCCGGCAAAGTGGTCTCGGGCGCGCCTCCTGCCATCGCAGTGGGCTCGTCCTCGATGATCACCACCTGAGCCTTGGCCCTCTTCGCCGCCCTCTGGGCCAGAGTCCTGAAAAGGGAGAGTCCAGGGTGGGTCAGATCAGATGCAAGACAAGAATAGCGAGTTGAAGAACTACAAGAACAACAAGGGAATCTTACTCTTCTTCCTCTTCCTCGTCGGAGCTGAGCGCGGAGAGGTCGAAGTTCGGCCCACCTTCGGCGCGACGAGGTGGAGGGGTGGGATCCCTTGGCCGCTTGGCGGGGACTGCGGCGCCAGCCCGAGATGGCCCCGCCCCAGTTGCCACTGCGGCGGGAGGCGCACCCGCGGCAACCGTACTTGCCGCGGCGGAGCGCGTCGCGCGGCGCTGCGGCTGTTGACCAGCATGCCGCCCTGCTGCATCCCCGATCCTGCGGAGGCGCCTTCTTGGCTGCACTGGGGGCTGCGCTCCGGGCCCTGCTCCCGGCAAGCTCCCCGGAGATGGCGGGCCGCTCGCACCCTCGGCGGGCTCGCTCAACTCGGCGTCGGGCGCGGCAAGCTCTTCTTCGTCTTCGGGCCACTCCCGCTCGGCAAGACTCGTCGCCGATGCCGCGTCCGCTTCCTCCACCGTGAACCCAAATTCACCCGCGGCTGCGGCTGCCGCCGCCTCTTCCGCCCTGGTGGCGATGCGTTCCATCTCTTGATCGGTGGTGTCGCGGGTGAGTAGCTTCTTGTCGTCAGCATTGACCGCTACTTCCACCAGGCTGTCGAAGAACTGCTGCACAACGTCTCCGGCAGGCTCTTGCCAAGTTGGAGCGATCCCGTGCGAATCACACAACGGCATCATGGCGCAGATGCGGTCGCGCGAGGAGTTGTTGCACAGAGGAACGACGCCTGCCGGCAACCTGAACTACTCGGGATGATGTGGGTCGTGCTTGAATATCTCCTTGAGTATCCCGTCCAACTCTATGATGGTGAAATTGAAGTTGAGGCCTGGGCGCAACCTCATGATATCTGCCGGGCCTCCAAATTCCCAGGCGGGTCTCCCCCTCGCCTGTAGAGGGGCGATGCGCCGGCGAAGGAAATCTGCGCTGACAGCTCCTACAGTCAGCCCGGCAAGCCTGAGACGCAAGATCCGGGTGGTGGCGATCTTCAGCTTGTCGTCATCCACGGACAGAGCGCTCCAGTCATTGCCACGCACTACTGGGGTTTGGCGCAGGGCGGTGAACGGCTGCGGGCTCTCTTCTACAACCCAGCACCAATCTGCTCTCCACTCGTCCCACTTGCTGCGGAGCTCCCCCTCCAGATAAGTCTCCTTCTTGCCGGCCCGCGAGATCCAGGCGATCCCGCCGGCAAGGGGTTCCCCTCTCTCAACACGAGGCATAAAGAAGTGGCGGAAGAGAGCTACGTTGGGGTGGACTCCGACAAAGTTTTCGCATAGATGGGCGAAAACCGCCATGCTCAGAACGGCGTTGGGGGTGAAGTCAAGGAGGTGGAGTCCATAGGTGTTCATGACGTCGCAAAAGAAATCAGAGAATGGCGGGCAGAGCCCACAGTAGAAGAACACGGCAAAGAAAGGGTACCCGTCAACTGGAGCTGCTTGCAAGGCGATGGTGGAGAGTACCTTCGTGCGCGGATGCGCCCGTGTCTCCCTCGACCAGAAGAGATAGTACCACTCCCTCAGCTCCTTCGCGGAGAGCTCGGGGGGGAAAGTGGCCCGCTCCTTCCGCAGCGCCTCAAGCCACTGCGCTTCGGTCGACTTCACAGCTTCCGCAGCCGCAGCCTTTGTGGCCTTCCCCTTTCCGGGCTTCGGAGGCATGGCGGAGGCGGTGGGGGAGATCGACGGCGCTGGTGCTGGCGGCAGCGACGGGGGCGGAGCGCTGCTCTCTTTCGACTCTGCAAGCGGAGGAGGGCGGCGGAGATTTCTGAGATTGCAGCAGCGAAGGACGGAGGTGGGGGAAATGCCCCTGTTTCCCCTGCTTATAAGGAGGAGCGGGCGAATGTTACGCTCTTTCCGAATAAAGAACCACCCATGATCTCTCCCACGACGCCGCGATTGACGCGTGCCATTACGGGGGGCGTGGTGGATACGGAGTTAGATTCGGCATGACCCAGGCCCGTGCGTGCCCGTGCCCTGTTTTGGGCCTGGCCCAACAACGCTTGGCATCGTGTGTGGCCCAGGCCCGGGGGCTCCTGTCGGTGTACTAGAGTAGGGGTACCCTAGTATCCCGAACTTGTGCACAGGCAGTTGCAGCGCCCCGCGGCAAGGCTTGCCGGACGACCGCCAGGGTCCTCCGTAGGTTCCTTTGGAGCCATTTAAGAACAAAGTATTTAAGATGAAGAGACAAGGCCCCGGCAAGAGGAGCTTGCCGGGAAGAGACAAGGCCCCGGCAAGAGGAGCTTGCCGGGAAGGCCAACCACGGCACCTCAAGAAACTTGCCGCGACGCACCGCGCGTCCCGGCAAGGTCCGGCGAGCGACAAGATTTCGGACGCGACAAGACGACGACCCCGGCAAGGTACTTGCCGGGGGCCAGCTGCCACTCTGTACCCGCGCTCCAGCGCACCCGCCCGCATGTCGCTGTGAGGCTTTCTCAGGGGCGCGTGGCGGGAGCCTGTGCAGCCAGGGGTACATGGTGGCAAGCGGAGATGAAGAGAAGGCCATCGTGGCAAACGGTGGCGCTCCTAGCGGTCACTTTTTGCACTGTTTAGGCAACCCAGACGGGCATTCAATGACCTTGTCCCCTGCCGTCAGAGTTAGGTAGGGTACACTGTATCCACAGTAGCGGTAGCTGCACCTACCGCATTCTTTTCCATTTTTACCCTTCTAGTCTACGTTGCCACCTGTCGGTGACCCCTTGAGAGTATAAAAGGAGGCCCATGCGCAACGTAGAAGGGGTTCGGTCCAGGGTGAGCTCATCAGAAACACCAAGAACATTCTCACGCTCGGTCTGGCAGCGTTCATCACTCCTGAACAAGAACTCAATACACAAACAAGCAGCAGTAGGATCTTACGCATCCGTGCGGCCCGAAGCTGGGTAAAACTGCTCGCGTGTACTACCTCGATCCGCTCTTCGTGCGATCTCCGCCCCCCTTCCGAACGGAAAGGGGCCCTGTCCCCATAGGTGTTCGAGGATCAGCTTCCCCGACACTCATGTTGCTTTATTTATGTTTTTGCAGGGGAGACTTCGGTCTTACTAGTGTTCTCATGGACTTCGACGAGTAGCTTGTACCTCAGCTAGGATCTTGATCGGATGTTGTAGATAGTCAGGCTCTTCAGCCTTTTTCATTTGTAGATGTCTGTACCCATACATGTAATGCTTCCGCTTGTTGCTTGTTTGCTCTGAATGTTGGGTCATGTGACCCCTGTTTGTAATAATGCTATGATGGCTCCTTGAGCCTTATCTATATGAGTTGTTGAGTTATGCTTTGATGCCATGTTGTACAACACATACTTGCATGTTATGCGTACGTGTAATGTGTATTGCTATGTTTGGGATCTGACTATCTAGTTGTTTATCCTTAGTAGCCTCTCTTACCGGGAAATGTCTCCTAGTGCTTCCACTGAGCCCTGGTAGCTTGCTACTGCTCCGGAACACTTAGGTTGGCCGGCATGTGTCCTTCTTCGTTCATGTGTCTGTCCCTTCGGGGAAATGTCACGCGGTGTCTACCGGAGTCCTGTTAGCCTGCTACAGCCCGGTTTACCGGAGTCCTGCTAGCCCAGTTGCTACAGCCTGGATTCACTCGATGATGACCGACACGTTTGTTGTTGGGTCATGTATGCCTGTCCCTGTAAGTTAGTGCCACTTTGGTTTCACGACTAGCCATGTCAGCCCGGGTTCTTTGTCATATGGATGCTAGCGACACTATCATATACGTGTGCCAAAAGGCGCAAACGGTCCCGGGCATGGTAAGGCGACACCCGTGGGAATACCGTGCGTGAGGCCGCAAAGTGATATGAGGTGTTACATGCTAGATCGGTGTGGCATAGAATCGGGGTCCTGACATTCATTTAATGGAGGGACTTGTAGTACCAGACTTGAACGATACAAAGTGTGACTTGGCACACCGTAACACCACTTGGAACAAGCGGGTAGCTATCTCAAAAACAATCAACAACTAAAAAACCCGCGACCTGGCATGTAGTAGTACACAATTTTAAACGATTGTTTTGATGGAGTGAAAAAGGAAAACTACCCCACTACGTATATATAGGCCGGAGCCTCCGTGCTTGCTTGCTAGGGTTGCTCTATTCACACACTCTCATCCTCTCCAGATCTAAACAAGATAGGGGTAGTAACACTGTCTTTCTCCCTTAAAAAAACACTGGCTTTCTATCCTCACCGCTGGTTACAGATCCGGACGTATCCCCCTTCGCTGGTGAAGGGGAGGAGGGGCAGCGTTTAGGCCGTCGTCGATAGTGAGGGAGGAGACCCACTGCCCGCCACACTGTTATCTCTGGCCGAGCGCCGGCATGGGAGGTCCTCCGATCCCTTCGTCGTTGCCTATGAGCGGATCCGGCCTCCCGCCGTCCACCTATCCACATCCCGACGACCTTCTGGTATATCTTCGTTCGAAACCGCCTTAGCTCTACTTCCCCAGCTCGCTACGTCGATGCATGTGCATCATTTTCTACCTCTCAACCCCTCTCGATCGGATGGTCCAACTTCATCTTTTTTTTCTTCTATTGTTAGAGGTAAAGCTACTTCATGGAGTCGAATCTTGTACTCCCTCCGTCCAAAAATACTTGTCATTGAAATGGATGTATCTAGATGTATTTTAGTTCTAGACACATCCATTTTGATGACAAGTAATTTCGGACGGAGGGTGTACTTGGTTCAAACAAGAAGGACAGGGGGTGAAAGTAGTACAGACTGGTAATCCAACCGGTCTCTTGGTCGAAAAGGGAAATATAGGGGTAATGCTGTACATACTGGTATGACCAGGACTAGATTTGCTATCCACACATAGGAGTAGGTGGCTAGAGTGAACAAAAATGGGACCAACCCAGATATGTTTATTGGATGTTTGTTTCTCGGGGCAACAAACTATGAATCACCATTTTATGGCCCTGTTTACGTACATGATGCTGGACTGCTGGTGCACCCACTATCCCATGCCCTTATACCAAATATTTAGGCTCCGTTCAGAATAAAGGGGCAGAAAACATAGGTCTTGATGAAAATAGAGGAATAGGAAAGGAACAATGAACCGGAGGAAACTCTCAAGAGAATGTGTTCGGATGGACTACAAAATGTACAGATTTGTTTTTTTAGAGTAGCATGCTTGGTAGTATGAGATGCTATTTTTTTATTCAGCTACACAGTGACTACTCTTGTCCTCACCTCACGTACCACACATAGGTTGATTTTTTTATTCCGGCAAACACAGCACAACAACCTGTCTAACGCATGGCAGCGAGCGCCTGCCTCGGGCTTCCGCCCAAAAAATGAGCAGCACGTGGATGTTTCTAATCCTATGGAATCAGTACTACCAGACCAACTTTCCTATGAAACACTATTCACCTTTCCCATGTTCCGAACGGTTGTAAGGGAAAGCATACCGTAGGAATTATGTTCCTACGAAAATCCTGCACCAAACCTGTGAACTGAACACAGCCTTAGATGTTCTTAATCTAATGTCCCTGGTAAAAATGAAGCCATGCCACTGTTATAAACCATGACAAGTTTAGCCAAATGTTTTTGCATGTAATTGTTTGAGACTCTGATTGTTTCCTCTGTACGTTTTTGTGCAAACAGGGATATCCAATTCACTGGTTGCTGTTGTGGCCTTTTGGTGCACTGCACAAAACTCATCTTAAAAGAAGTGACTTTTGTGCTGTTTAACTGGAATGTCAGAATGGAACAGTTGGTTCATTTCGGTGGAACTGCACAAAGGGAGATCTGTGTTCCAATCGTCATCATCCATATTGGCGCCATAACCTTCCTTTAGGTAAGAATGATATTTAATGCATGTGTTCTCCTCTATTTTCCAATTGCCATGAGAAAATAATGCTATTTTTTACTGGTACACTTGTACTCCCTCACTGACAAAACCAATTCTGAATTAGAAGGCCAATCATGTACTTGGTTTCACCAACTGGTGAGGAGAAAGAGAAACAGAGCATGAAGAGGAAGAAGAAGAAGAATAAACAGTGCCAAGGCGATCTTGCTGAAGCCAGAGGCCTCAGTCGAGGCCATTCAAGGGCTTCGGCAATGACTACCTTACATGTGAGACGATCCTCCAGGGAGCCCTTCCACTTCTGCTGTCTCACTTAATTAATTAGGAGTACTTAAGTACCACTAGTTTATTACTGCCTAATTTTCCTGTTGGAGTTAAACAAATCTTTAGTAGGACCCTATGCTGAATCATGTACGTGTGTATGTTTGTCTATGGAGGTGAATCATGTGGTGGAGCAGGGAGGGAATATTATTAGTGTCATGGCATAATAATGCTATTGTTTTGCATGTCAATTTATTGCCATTGGTTCAATGAGGCAATGTTTTGCGTATTGTCCATCATGAATTTGATGCTACTGTTTGAGTAATATGGTAATGTCTTCCTATCCTTTCTCACTAAGCTAATGAAGGTTTCACCTTGTTCCTACTTGTGCAAACAGGGATCATGTTGTGCCAATCATACATTTTAGTGGAACTACACAAGACAATACAATGAACTGTATCCCAGACATTTCTTTGCCACGGCCAATATGCGACCCTATCCTAAAGAAACTCGAAGGTCCCACTAAGGATAGAAGTGCATATTGGAGATGCTTTTGCAAGGTGGATATCATTACATCAACATTACATAATAGATGGGGATACATACAAGAGGCATACAATGCCACACGAATACAACAACATCATACATAACAGCAACATCTGACTACGGATGAAACACAAACAGAAGCTCAAACGACATCCACCCTGCAAGCCAAGGCTGCCGACCTGGAACCTATCCCCTGATCGAAGAAGAAGCAGAAGAAGAACTCCAAAACGAGCAAACATCGCTCTCGCGTCATGATCATCGCTTAACCTGTACCTGCAACTGTTGTTGTAGTAATCTGTGAGCCACGAGGACTCAACAATCCCATTACCATGGGTATCAAGACCAGCAATGCTTAATGGGAATGGAAAGGATAAGTGGTGAGCTGGCAGCAGCGACTAAGCATATATGGTGGCTAACATACGCAAACAAGAGCGAGAAGAGAAACAACGAAACGGTCGTGAAACTAGCAATGATCAAGAAGTGATCCTGAACTCCTACTTACGTCAAACATAACCCAAAACCGTGTTCACTTCCCGGACTCCTCCGAAAAGAGACCATCATGGCTACACACGCGGTTGATGTGTTTTAATTAGATTAAGTGTCAAGTTATCTACAACTAGACATTAACAAATTCCCATCTGCCACATAACCGTGGGCACGGCTCTCGAAAGTTTATACCCTGCAGGGGTGTCCCAACTTAGCCCATCACAAGCTCTCATGGTCAACGAAGGATATTCCTTCTCCCAGGGATAGTCCCGCACGGTGCTCTAGTTTGGACCACATGAATACAACAACACATCATACAAAAGATCAACATCCGACTACGGATGAAACACAAACAGAAACACAAACGACATCCACCATGCTAGCCCAGGCTGCCGACCTGGAACCTATCCCCTGATCGAAGAAGAAGTAGAAGAAGAACTCCAAAACAAGTTAACATCACTCTCGCGTCAAGATCATCGCATAACATGTACCTGCAACTGTTGTTGTAGTAATTTATGAGCCATGAGGACTCAGCAATCCCATTACCATGGGTATCAAGACTAGCAAAGCTTAATGGGAAAGGAAGGGGTAAAGTGGTGAGGTTGCAGCAGCGGCTTAGCAAGTATGGTGGCTAACATGCGCAAATAAGAGCGGGAAGAGAAGGAAACGCAACGGTCGTGAAGCTAGCAATGATCATGAAGTGATCCTAAACTCCTACTTACGTCAAACATAACCCAAAACCATGTTCACTTCCCGGACTCCGCCGAGAAGACACCATCACAGCTACACACGCGGTTGATGCGTTTTAAATCAAATCTGGTGTCAAGTTATCTACAATCGGATATTAACAAATTCCCATCTGCCACATAACCGCGGGCACGGCTCTTGAAAGTTTATACCCTGCAGGGGTGTCCCAACTTAGCCCATCACAAGCTCTCACGGTCAACGAAGGATATTCCTTCTCCCAGGAAGACCTGATCAGTCTCTGAATCCCGGTTTACAAGACTTTTCAACAATGGTAAAACAAGACCAGCAAAGCCGCCCGATGTGCCGACAAATCCAATAGGAGCTGTACATATCTCGTTCTCATGGCACACCGGATGAGCGAAGCGTACAGGTACAAACGTAACCCAAGTTGCCAAGGGACAGTCCCGCACGGTGCTCTAGTTTGGACCAACACTCGGAGGAGCACTAGCCCGGGGGGGGGGGTAAATAAAGATGACCCTCGGGCTCCGGAAACCCAAGGGAAAAAAGGCTTAGGTGAGGAAAATGGTAAAACCAAGGTTGGGCCTTGCTGGAAGAGTTTTATTCAAAGCAAACTGTCAAGGGGGTCCCATAAATCACCCAGCCACGTAAGGAACGCAAAATCAAGGAACATAACACTGGTATGACGGAAACTAGGGCGGCAAGAGTGGAACAAAACGCTACGCACAAGGCTAAGCCTTCCACCCTTGACCAAGTATATAGATGCATTAAATTAAATAAGAGATATTGTGATATCCCAACATAATCCCATCCATCATGGAGCAATCTTCAACTTCACCTACAACTAACAACGCTATAAGACGGGCTGAGCAAAGCGGTAACATAGCCAGGCAACGGTTTGCTAGGAAGGGTGAAAAGGTTAGAGGCTGACATGGCAATTTGGGAGGTTTGAAGAGCAATTGATAGGTAGCGCAGCAAAGCAATAGAACGAAGCAACTAGCATAGCAATGATAGTAGTGAGATCTAGGGTAGCGGTCATCTTGCCTGAAATCCCGCTAGGAAGAAGAACGAGTCCATGAAGAAGATGAAGCCACAAAGACGAACCAAGCGTAGACGAACGAATCCTCACGATCGCAACGAAACAGGAACTAACGAGAAAGAGCACAACTGGAAAGAAGCAAACAACAAGGTAAACACTCAACACATAAACATGGCATGATGCAAAACAAGTATGATGCATGTCCGGTTTAATGAGGAATGGCATGGCGAAGTGCAACAAACAATACTACAAGTTAAGTGGAGCTCAATACGCAATGAGTTGCATATTGACGAAACACCACTTTCAATTATTTAGTTCTCTCTCGTTTACGCTACCCAACAATATTAAATGTTGTTAAACATGGCAAGAGGTGAAGCATATGGAAACTACCTATCTAGGCAAGTTTAAATGAGGCCGGAACAACAAACATCAATTCCGGAAAATCCCCATATGCATATTTCGAATTTGGTACTGTTCTGCCCTAAAACATATTTTATTGTTGCTAAACAGTAAAATAAAGTGCACCATGTTGAACTAGGCATTTTTCCACCCCATTTACATATAAAGTTTATTTAAAAACGAGCTACGGTTATTTAGTTATGAAATAAAGCATTTTAGCATGGCATTTAAGCAAATTTAAACAAACAACAAGTTAAACATTTTAAACATGGATGAAAATGGGATACTGTGAAACTAGATGAAATTCTAAGCATGTTACATATATGACATGTTTTATTTGGATGCATGCTTAAATAGTTATTAGTAGTTTAAAACAGGGGCATTTCTGTAATAAGCATGTCGAGGATTTAATGACAAAATCACAGCACAGGAAAAAAACAAGTCACGAGCCGAATTAGAGCTACATGCTGAAACAGGAAAGGGCGCTGGGGGGTTTCTCACCGTGGGATATGGCCCGGTCGGTGGACATGATGCTGGTAGGCGCTGGGCCTTGAGGCTGCTGGGCCACGCGGCGACGAGGCGACCCAGGCGCGGTCAAAGCGAGGCGAGGCGAGTGAGCTGATGCTCATTACTGAAGAACAGAGGAAGCAACAACAGGTAAAGCAGGGGAGTAGCAGCGCGATGCAGGGGCTCTGGCGAGGCGGCCTCGGCGGGGACCGGTCGGAACGGGACTAGGGCAATGGGATCCGATGGAGGGGCCGGATCTGGAGCTAACGGTGGTGGCTTGAGGCGCCGGCGCGGGCAGAGCTCAGCAAGGCCATGGCGCGAGGTGCTCCTGTCGACAGAGAAAGAGAGAACAAAGAGAGATGTGAGGCGATGGAAGAGAGGGGGCTTCAACGAAGGGAACGAGGAAGGGAGTAGGGGCACGACCTGGTGGATGACTCACCGACGGCACCGAACGGCGATGTCGAAAAGGGGCTTCGGGAGGAGCTCCTCTCTTTGGGTCGATGAGGAGAGTGAGGAGGCTCAGGCGCAAGGCCTCCTGTTCGGCTGCTTCAGCCACGAGGACAAGGAGGCAGGCACGCAGGGTGGAGCTCGGGCGCGCGAGAGGCCCGGCGAGGACTCCGGCGAGGCAGGGATGACGAGGACAACAGCGGCCGTGTCAAACTCCTGCTACAACATGTACAGGGACAGAGAGAGATATGAGAAAGAGCATCAGGGAAGGGAAGATGCACGGGAGGAAGGAGAGGGACGAGGCCGGTCCTTGCCGTGGTCGCCTGCGGCGACGTCGCCGGAGGGCGCGGGGGAAGGCGACTGCTTGTCGGCCAATGGGGTGCTCGAGCGGGATGAGCAGGCAAGCTCCTGCTCGTTGTAGAGGAAGCAGGTGGTGACGCTGGTTGGGGACGAGGAGGCCCTCGAGGCAGAGGCGCATGGGACTCGGGCAGCCAGCGTCTTGACTCTGGCAGAAGGCGGCGGAGCTTGGAGCTTGGCTCCCATGGCGGTGGCTGAAGTACAGGAGACAGAGAGATTGGAGAAAAGAGAGAGCAACGGGAGGGAGAAAGGAGAGATGGGGCGGCGCGGGGCTCATCTGCTGGTGGCGCCCAACATCGAAGGGAGCTCCGGCTGCTACGCGAAGGTTGGGTGAGGCATGATCTGGAGGACAGGGGAGATCCAGGAGAGGAGTGGTGGCTGCGGGTTGGGTCGGGATGGATCCCGACGGGAACCGGAGACTGGTGACGGGGAGGAGGATCCCTAGAAATTAGGGATTTTTCTGATGATTGCACTGCTATTTATACTAGGTGGTGGTTAGGGTAGAAGTTACTCTAGTCCGTCCGACCGAAATCGCACGGTCGGGAATAAATAGGCTAGGGAGTCCAATAAATAAAATGAAGATATTTTCGGGATGTTTGGGGATGATCCGGATCCGACGGTGACGACTGAGCGGGTCGGGTTCGGGGCAGGTTTCGGACGCACGCGAGGGGTCTGCGAGAGGTCGACGAAGACAAGGGGGGAATGCGGCAACTATGAACGGATGCAAACTTTATGAAAACATGCAGACGCAATGAGCATGATGCTATGAGATGAAATGCATGACATGAACAAAATGCAAAACAAAAGACAAAAAGCCAACCACGGAGGAAAAACTTAGGACATAGCCGGAAATGGCAAGAGTTGGAGTTACAAATATGGAAAGATACATCCGGGGCGTTACATTCTTGATAATCTCTCGATATAATCTCAGCACAGGTAAACAAGTGTGATTTCAACCATACATTTGAAGTGCACAAAAATATATACTATTGTGTGATTCCAGTGAGTGCTTTATCATCTCTTATGGGACTACATGAATAATCTTTTTTTCTCAGGTTGGTACGGGCCTAAGTCCTTCATCCATATTAGTTTGCTGTCATCTCTATTTGTATCGTACTACTATCATGAGAAAGTCCTTTATCTTTGCACATTAAAGTTTTGCAACCTATGATAAATGGCAATGCTTTGAGTGTTGAGCTAATTGGCACTGATTAAATAAACGAATACCTCTCTTTAAGAAAGACTACTATGTTGCTAACTTTACCCATTAAGATAATGAGGGTGCTTCTATTTGTTAGTGTATGTTTCATCAACTAGTCCCACTATTATAGTAATCTCACTCTCTCAATACATGTGCGAACAGGGATGCTCGATTTTGGTGGAACTGCACAAAAACTTTGGGTGCTTCATTGCCTCGACAGCTTCCGTCCTTTCCTGTCAGTTGCTAATCTCCAGTTGCTTTCTTCCTTTGCTGTCAGTCGCTCGGCTTATCTCGGCTTCCAGTCAAAGGAAATAGTAAGTGATATGCTACCTCACACAGGTTGGTACTGGTCTTTATCCTAATTATTGTGCCTGTCATATGTATTGGTAATTTGGTATTGTTCTACTATTTCCTGATTTCATAAAGGAGTAATTTGGAGCCTGAACTTGCAGGCAAATCATGACATCGGTGATTTCAGTAGAACTGCACAAAATTATCAGATGGACAGGTACTTATGCTACTGCTATGCACTCCAAAGTTCACTCAGGCAAGCATCGATGTTGGCAAGAAGAAGTGCCTATATTCATTCGAGCATCAACCGGCGTCAACCAATTGTCAAACTCCAATTATTAGGAGAGTGAACGCCAAAAATATTGCTTGGTGCATAGCCCAGAAAAACGCAGTCCAGTCTTTGGTTCCAACTTGTGCCTTTTGGTTATCGACACATATGGTAGCGAACTATATGGCATGGAGTCTAAAGATTCCAGACAAGTTGGTTGACGCGTATATTCATCTGGCACTTAATCAGTCTGCACTCCAAGGATGCTCCATTTCAGTTGAACTGCACAATAAATTTGGGTGGTTCATTTTCTCAACCGCCTCCTTTCTCGTCTGCAATGTAGAATTTTGGCGAGATACAGGACCAAGATGAGCAGGTAAACTAGTTGGATGTGTAGTGGCCAAGTTGCTCAAACCTCCCTCGGACGAGGCCACTATTTTAGGATAAACCTACAAGCAAAGTTGAGATTGTCCGTGCTTCCTCTTATGTACTCTAAAGTTTACTCGTACAAGAACTAATATTAGCAAGAAGTACCTCCAATTGAACACCATTTACCAGTCTGTACCCTAGGTAATTAAAGTTTGTCCATGGATCATATTGGCTGTGATCTCAATCATTTGTATGCATAAACATACTGAACATGTGTATATCTGAATCTTTTTGTGAATTATGTACGAATATTGTCATGTGATCTATCAATCATTTGGATGCATAGATATGCTGAGCTTGTGTATATATGAATCTTTTGAGTTGTTTATAGTGAATGTTGGCTATGAATATGAACGTGTCCTGTGAACCTGAGTTTGATACGAATGTTTACCTTTTCTGTTGTATTTGTGTGTGAACTTGTTAGTATGCCTACTGTGCGCTATAAAACACAGGTCTCTTATGAAAGTAATGTTGTGTCCAATTTATGTTTTCCCTTCTAACCAGATTATCGTATATTTTATAGAGACTTATATATACATTATAAAAACATCCCACGTGTTATTAACTTATAAAAGTAAATGTTTAACGGAAGTTGGCATGGAAAATCCTGGTTGTTTTTAACTCACAGGCAAGGAAAATCCTGGTGATTGCGTACAAAAGCTTGCGAAGATTTTAAGGACCAATTTAATAATAATGCGCTCATTTTTATTTTGAGCAATAACTCGTTAATTTGTTAATTATATATATAAAAAAATGTGCCTCTCCGGTTTATTCTTTGATATTAATTGCTCCTTCTAACATAACATCATATATATAACGAGCCCACCTAATACGTGTATTTCAAGGAAGTGCAAATGGGCTGGGATTTCTTAGAAAATATAAATGGGCCCGATTGATGCGAAATTATTTGTTCACCCAACCCAGCAAATGGATTGTACATTCTAGAAACCATGGGTTAAATATATGCCACATTTTTGCAGGCTGACATGTGGGCCAATAGGCCGAAGCCTATGCAGGGCGTTGTCAACTTGGTCAACAAATGATTGAGTCATCCACAGCCATTGGATTTATACCCAATGGCCGGCATGCACCTTCAATCTCTCGTCTTCTTTCTCCAGCGTCGCCGGGACCGCCTGGTCCGGCCTCCGGCGGCTAGCGGCTCTTCTTAGCACGCATCGCTGCGAAGCGCTACCCCACCGCCCGCCAGGCTATCCCTCCACCGCTCGACACCTCCTGTTATTCTCCATAGACTACAGCCCCACGCCGCAACAGAACCAATTATAACCCTTCTCCTCCTCTCAATCTGCGACTCCACGCCGCCTTTTCCCATCTCCGAGTTGTTCCCGTCCATGGCCTCGCCGTCGTCCACCGCCTCACTGCGCTCAGTGCGGCGTGGTCAACAAACGAGAGTCATCGGAAGAGGACTATACATGGAGAGCCTGACGGCTGGGACCCTCGAGGTCCATGGTCGCACGCAAGGAAAGTTCCTCCTTATTAAGCTAAAAAAAATGTTTCCTCCACCTGACAGCTGGGACCCACCGACTGTATCTTCACACGGAAGGAAGTGCCTCCTTGTTTTGCGAAAAAATATATTCATCCCGTTGACAGCTGGGACCCGTCAGATTTGGTGACTGACTTGTGGGCCTACTAAGCAGACGTGTACGCACGGCTTTGTCAACTTAATCAACAAATGATTCTAGCAGTTGGACCGTTGGATGTTAATCCAACAGCCGTGCTCCTTGTTCAACCTCTGTTCTTGCTCCTGTCTCCCATGGGCGGCACCGCGGCTGTCCTGCCGCGCACCCGAACCAGTGAAGTTTCCCACTCCTCTCCATATGCGACTCCACTGCCCCGTCTTCCCCATATCCGGGTCATTCCAGTGTGGGTGCGCTCGGCACGGTGTGGTCAACGTGGTCAACAACCGAGAGTCATCGGAAGATGACTGTACGTGAGAGGCTGATAGTGGGGACGCACCACGCCCATGGACGCATGCATGCAATGGAACGCGGCGTTGTCAACGTGGTCAACGAATGACTTCCATCGGAAGTATACTGTACGTGGAGAGTATCACTTGGGTCCACGGCCGTAGCAAGTAAGTGCCTCCTTATTACGCGGAAAATAATGATTCCTCCAACTGACTGTAGGGACCCACTGGACGGGCCACCATATTTTGCGAAAAAAACGTCTGCCCACCGACTGCTGGGACCCACCTGATGGGCCACCGTATTTCGTGAAAAAAACGTTCCCCCCGCTGTCAGCTCGGACCCACTGGAAGTGCCTCCTTATTAAGCAGAAAAAAATGAATACTCCACCTGCTAGCTGGGAACCCACCTCCGTGGGAGGCTGACTTGTGGGCCCACTAAGTTGACGGGGACGGAGGGCTTTGTCAATTTAGTCAATATGAACGATTCTAGCTGCAGTGACCGTACGATGTCCATCCAACGGCCATCGTGCTTCTTCAACCTCTGGTCTTCTTGCTCCAGCCGCCCAAAGCAGCGCCGATCGTGCCGCCTGCTCCTGCCTCCCGTGGCCGGCTGTGATTACATGGAGGCCTCACCGCCCGCTACTACTCCCGCCGCTGGCCAGGCCATCCCTCCACACACCCACACATCCTGTTATTCTGTAGCAACGACAGCCGCACACCGTAGTCGAACGAGTGAACCCTCATACTCCTCTACGCGTGGGCATCTACTGTCGCGTCTTCCCCAGATCCGCGTCGTCCCCTTCCTAGGCCTCGCCGTCGTCCACCGCCGTGGTGCTCTCGGCGCGGCGTGGTCAATGTGGTCAACGACCGAATTCCATCGGAAGAGTACTGTACGTGGAGAGGCTGACAGCTGGGTCCACGGCAGCCGCAAGGAAGTGCCTCCTTATTACACGGAAAATAATTATTCCTCCACCTGACAGCGGGGACCCACCGGAAGGGCCACCAATAATTTGCGGAAAGAAACGTTTCCCCCTGACTGCTGGGACCCACCGGACGGGCCACCGTATTTCGCGAAAAAAACGTTCCCCCCGCTGTCAGCTCGGACACACCGGAAGTGCCTCCTTATTACGCACAAAAAATGAATACTCCCCCGGCTAGCTGGGACCCACATTGGTGGGAGGCTGACTTGTGGGCCTATCAAGTTGACGGTGACGAAGGGCTTTGTCAACTTAGTCAATATGAATGATTCTAGCTCCAGTGACAATACAGTGTCCATACAACAGCTTCAGTGCTTCTTCAACCACTGGTCTTCTTGCTCCAGCCGCCAAAAGCAGCGCCGGTCGTGCCGCATGCTCCTGCCTCCCGTGGTCGGCTGTGATGCCGCGGAGGCCTCACCGCCCCCTACTATTCGCACCGCTGGCCAGGCCCTGCGGCGACGGTAGCCTCACACCGCAGTCGAACCAGTGAACCCTCGTACTCCTCTCCGCGCGGGCTTCCACTGCCGCGTCTTCTCCGGCTCCGCGTCGTCCCCTTCCTAGGCCTCGCCATCTTTCACCACCGTGGTGCTCTCCGTGTGGCATGGTCAACATGGTCAAGGAACGACTTCCATCGGAAGAGTACTGTATGTGGAGAGGCTGACAGCTGGGTCCCCGGCCACAACCCAGTTTTTTTGTGATTTGCCAAGTAAGTCACTTTGTCAGGCCTGTTGGGCTGCAAACCTTTCAAGACGAGGAGAGCTTTCATTTGGCTGGCCGAGAAAATGGCCCATCAGTAATGAGAAATGGGCTATACATTTTTAAAACATGTCAAACCGGCAATTAGTTTCAAATATCTTTTTTCATTTCGAGATTTTAAATTACATTAATTTTTATGCGTGGAGAATTTATTGGATTTTATATTGATATACATTTATTTTTAAAATCAGTTTGAATGTGAGTCGAAATTTTGGAATTAAAAACAGTTTGGACCGCACCGAAATATGCTAATTTTCGTATAATTTTTTAACCTTGGCCACAATATGGGCAGTAATGCTAACAAAAAGAATATGGGGTAAAAAAACCTTAAGAATTAGCACATGGGCTGTAAATTATTAGAAATAATGGCAGATGGGTTGTATGCTATTTTCCACAGATTTGAGGCTTTCCTAAAAAAGGTTAATGCACAAGCAGTGATTGTTGGATGTCCATCCAACGGCCGTCGTGCTTCTTCAATCTCTGCTCTTCCTACTCCAGCTGCTCAAACAAGCGGTGGCGGGACTGCCTGCTGCCTCTTCCCCGCGGTCGGCTGTGCTGAGGCGTAGGCCTCACCGCCCCAACGTTCTCCCATCTGGCCTAGCCATCCCTCTACTCACCCACACCTGTTGTTATTCTCCGGCGACGGCAGACGAACCAGTAAACCCTCATACAGTCGTACTCCCCTCCACATGGGAAACAACTGCCGAGTCTTCCCTGCCTTCGTGTCGTTCCCTTCCTAGGCCTCATCGTCGTCCACCACCCTGGTGCTCTCGGTGCGGCCTGGTCAACATGGTCAAGGAGCGGCTTCCATCGGACGTGGACTATACATGGAGAGGCTGACAACTGGGTCCACGATCGCAGCAAGGAAGTGCCTCCTTATTACGTGCAAAATAATTATTCCTCCACCTGACAGTGGGGACCCACCGGACAGGCCACCGTATTTCGCGAAAAAACATTTCCCCCTGACTGTTGGGACCCACCAGCTACATCTTCGCACGCAAGGAAGTGCGTCCGGGCAAAAAAATGATTCGCCCCCCTGACTGCTGGGACCCACCAGCTACATCTTCGCACGCAAGGAAGTGCGTCCCGAAAAAAAATGATTCGCCCCCTGACTGCTGGGACCTACCAGCTACATTTTTGCACGCAAGGAATTGCCTGACAGTCAGGACCCACCTGGTCGAAGTGTACGTAGCATTGTCATTCTGGTCGCGAACGTGTACGTACATATATACTGGTGGATGTAGAGGCGCGCACGTGTCGTTGTAGAGGCGCGCACGTAGCATGTACACGTACGTACAGCGGCCAGGGTGCAAGAAAGAAAATACGGCCACATATGTGTACATATGGGCGGGGTCTTGAACGCCTACTCGCATATACGTACAGCCAGGGCTCGTGTACGTGGCTGGCTCGGAACGGAGAAACAGCATCGTCGTAGTGTTCATGGGGAGCCAACCGACTGGGTCGGAACGGAATGCGTCATCGTGTTCATCGGGAGGGATTGGACGGAACAGGCGATGGAAACGAGGCCTGGCGTACCAAAGAATGGAGGAAACGGCCTTGTGTTCGACCGGCCACATTTGGTACGGGGTCTTGTTCATTGGGAGGGGTCTGGTGTACCGCAAAACAGAGGAAATGGACTCCTACGGTTGAAATGGGGGTCCTGTTGATCGGGAGGGGTGTGGCATACCGCAAAATGGAGAAAACAGACCTCCTACGGTCGAAACGGGGGTCCTGTTGATCAGGAGGGGTGTGGCGTACCGCAAAACAGAGCAAACGGACCGCCTACGGTCGAAACGGGGGTCCTGTTTATCGGGAGGGGTGTGGCGTACCACAAAACTGATGAAACGGAGTTGTGTTGGAGCGCTATGGTCGAAATGGGGGTCCTGTTCATCGGGAGGTGTGTGGTGTACCGCAATACGGGACTCCACGGGATACTGTTCATCTCCACCGTTGACCTCCTCCAGCCTCCGCGGGCTACCGTCGACCTCCTCCGGCCTCCACGGGCTCCTGTTCATCCAGCCTCCACCGGGTGCTACTCCACCGGCTACTGTTCAACCACCCCTCCACGGGCACCCCTCCATCGTCTACTTTCATCCGGCCCTCCACACCACGGGGGCCTGTTCATCCAGAGGCAATGCCACCGCTCACTATTCATCCAACC
>NC_041389.1:176330085-176363925 GCF_002162155.2 Triticum dicoccoides | reverse complement strand
GCTCACTGTTCATCCAATCGATCGGCTTCAGTTAGCAGCAGTAGCGAAGGAATTGCTCGATCGGGTTCAGTTAACAGTCATCGATCGATCGCTCGGGTTCAGTAACGCGTAGCGTGCAGTCCAATCACTCGGGTTCAGTTAGAACCCAACGCCTTGCTCGGGTTCAATTAGAGCCAACGCCTCGCACACACGCGCGTACGTGTATCAGAGAAACGCGCATCGCTCGGCCCCGACCTCCCACCGTAACCAGGAACTCCCTGAAATTTTCCTCGCCCTCGCTTCTACCATGGTTTTTTCCGTCATGGACGGCCCAAAGAATGTCATG
The DNA here is from genome assembly GCF_002162155.2 of Triticum dicoccoides. Lineage (NCBI taxonomy): Eukaryota > Viridiplantae > Streptophyta > Magnoliopsida > Poales > Poaceae > Triticum > Triticum dicoccoides. The sequence goes on along the minus strand of NC_041389.1, from coordinate 176,363,600 downwards.
CAGCTGTGTCACGCGCAATCTGCGATCCTATCCAAGAGGAACTCGAAGTCCCACCAAGGATAGACCCGCATATTGAAATGCTTTTGCTAGGTGAATATCATTACATCAACATTACATAATAGATGGGGATACGTACAAAAGGCATACAATGCCACACGAATACAACATCATCTTACAAAAGAGCACCATGCGACTACGGATGAATCACAAATAGAAACTCAAACGACATCCACCCTGCTAGCCCAGCCTGCCGACCTGTAACCTATCCCCTGATCGAAGAAGAAGCAGAAGAAGCACTCCAAAACAAGCAAACATCGCTCTCACGTCATGATCATCGCATAACCTGTACCTGCAACCGTTGTTGTAGTAATCTGTGAGGCACGAGGACTCAGCAATCCCATTACCATGGGTATCAAGACTAGGAAAGCTTAATGGGAATGGAAGGGATAAGTGGTGAGGTTGTAGCAGCGACTAAGCATATATGGTGGCTAAGATACGCAAATGAGAGCGAGAAGAGAAGCAAACGGAACGGTCGTGAAGCTAGCAATGATCAAGAAGTGATCCTGAACTCCTACTTATGTCAAACATAACGCAAAACTGTGTTCACTTCCCGGACTCCGCCGAGAAGAGACCATCATGACTACACACACGGCTGATGCGTTTTAGTTCGAATCTGGTGCCAAGTTATCTACAACCGGACATTAACAAATTCCCATCTGCCACATAACCGCGGGCATGACTCTTGAAAGTTTATACACTGCAGGGGTGTCCCAACTTAGCCCATCACAAGCTCTCATGGTCAACGAAGGATATTCCTTCTCCCAGGAAGACCCGACCAGTCTTGGAATCCGGTTTACAAGACAATTCTACAATGGTAAAACAAGACCAGCAAAGCCGCCCGATGTGCGGACAAATCCCGATAGGAGCTGCACATATCTCGTTCTCACGGCACCCCGGATGAGCAAGACGTCGGGTTGGCATAGACCCTGGTTACCCAGGGGGCGCCGAACATCGCTCGGTTTGGACCAGCACTTGGAGAAGCACTGGCCCGAGGGGGGGGGCTTAAAATAAAGATGATCCTCGGGATGCGCGACTCCCAAGGCAAAAAGGCTAGTGAGGCAAATGGTAAAACCAAGGTTGGGCCTTGCTGGAGGAGTTTTATTCAAAGAAAACTGTCAAGGGGGTCCCATAAATCACCCAACCTCATAAGGGACGCAAAATCCGGGAACATAACACCGGTATGACGGAAACTAGGGCGGCAAGAGTGCACTACTAGGGAAAAGCCTAGCAACCGCGCGGGTTTTGGCCCTCTCAGTAGCGCGGGTACCGGCGCTACTAATAAGGCGCTACAGCTAACGTATAGCAGTAGCGCCTGTTGACCCATGCTACTGCTATACATGAATAGCTGTAGCGCTCTTTAGGAAAGGGGGCTACTGATATTACCTGCAGCGCTGTTTACAAGGAAGCGCTACTGGTAAGGCGGCGCTACTGCTAAATTCCCCCCCCCTCGCTACTACTAGTTTTATTAGTTTTTTCCTGCATATTTGTTTTTTATTTGTTTCATATTTGAATAGGCTTTATACAATAATCTTTAGCATATCATCCACATACAAATGTAATCATAGCATATACATACAATTAGTCTCATCAAATCATGTCATCATCATAATCATCATCCAACACAAAGTGGTCTCTCGTCATCAATCTCGAAAATAGCGATACAAGTCTCGATTACTTGCAAATACATCGTCATCCATCTAAAAAATGATATACGCGAGAATAGCTATCACTTTGAGTACATGAGTTCGTATCCCTCTCTCGCATTAGCGTGAACCTAAACTAACTGCTGCCTGTCGCTCGGAAACTGAAAACCGGTACACCTGGGCCTGACACGTCGGCCACTTGTCGTATATATACTACTGGCGTAGCACTTCTTCACCATCTATGATCTATGCACCTGCATCGTCACATGAGTCGATGATATGCAACATATATAGTTGAGCAACAGAAAGAGACAGACTTGGCAAAAACAGAAACAACATATCATAAGCATAAATAACAAAGTTCATCGTACCCAAAATGCCCTAACTAGAGTGATTTTCGCTAGTCGAGGAGGAGGACGGTTTAATTACATCACAAATAAAGTTTCACCGTGCATAACTCAAAGTTTTGTCATAAAAGAAAGTATGGACTAAACGGACACATTGTCATATATTGACAATCACTCCATCATGTCGTGCCATCCATCCATGTCAGGGAGATAGTCCTCGAGCTTAGTGATAGGCTTTATGTCGAGATGTTGAGAGGATATCCATGTTCGGACGTCTTCCCGCGACATTTGTCCTTCTGCGTAGAACATCCCTGTTTTTTCGACGACCTCATTCATGATGATTTGGGCAAGTTCGCGCTGGATGTTATAGAACTCAGCTCGAAGTCGATGATCCTCGATATCTCCTATGTCCTTTGGCCATTGCAGAATATGGCCATCGCCAGATCTAGGTGACATGTGAAGGTTCTGGTGATCCCGTCTGTACTCCAGCATGTGGTGTAGGGCATAGAATCCATCATTAAGAGAATCATTCGGTTGCTGGATGCAGCAGAAGTCGGTCTTATGGCTGAAGGCGGCCCTGCCGCCCCTTCTCTTCTTGTCCCTAACCTCTCCACCCCTTGCTTGGTAGTAGAACATAGCACTGTCGAGAACATCTTTGATGTGGGTGTAATCCTTTTTGTGAATGTTCTTTGACGAGTCCAAGTAAAGAGCGTGGGGGAATCGGGGGTGGAGGATGATGAGGACGGCGCGCCCGCCGCTGCGCAAAATAAGTACACCTCAAATTAATTAGCCTCCACCGTCCAAATGAATTATTGAAATCGAAGGAAGAAGGATAGCAGCGCGGATGACTTACACGGGATGATAAGGCACGAGAATCGTCTCCTTGTCCTTATTGGCGAGCATGAAACTGACGATGTAATCCCTCGTGTATTCACGGTGCTCTGCACAGACTCCCAAGAAGCCCTCGTGCATGTAGTACGGGTCAGCGACACAGCTATGACGTATCTGCTCAACCCCAGTGATGTAGTTCATGTGCAAGGCATAAAGGCGGACAAACGTAAAATCAAGCTTCTTCACGTGAAACGTGTCGAATATGTAATCGAATCGGAGGAAGAACTTATCCGCAGGGAAGCTGTCGATGTACGACATTTGCCGCGGAACATTAACCACGTAGAGTGGGTATCCTGGATATTTCGAGGCGATGAGGCCTTTCTCTACCTGCAGCACATCGTCATGAAGTGTCCTTAGATTGCCGAATCTGGCCCATACCGCTGTTTCAGATAGGATTGGTTGACCGGGGATATGCCAATTATCCGCATTGGGGATATCTATACGGTCATGAAGCCGAGGCTGCTGCGGCGGCTGGATCATAGAATCAGCTTTTTTGCCTTTCCTCGCTCTCTTCCTAGACTTCTTTACTACCGGAAGGTCGTCAATAATACGTTGAGACGGTAATTCAGGCACCGACTCATGACGCTCAAACCCTGAGGAGGCGCCAGTATAGACATACTGTTCTGCGCCATCGTCATCCTCATCCTCATCCATGGCGACGCCATCAGCGACTAATGGAGCCTCCTGCTTACCCCGTCCGCTATCACCCAACCCGACACCCGATGCTAATTGGGTAGGTGGGGTGTTGATGTTCATACCTTGCTGAGGCTGCGTGCTCGTGCGTGTGCTCCCGGCCGCCTCCAGACGAAGCAGACTCTTTGGCCACAACAGGACCCACCCATTCCAACAATCACCAAGCCGCCGCGGGGTCTCGTCGTCATCCCCCACTAGTATTAGAGGAGGCAAATTCTCATGGCCCGGTTTGACACTGGCCACGGAAACATTGAAGACATTCGGGGGGATCGGCCGGCTGTGGAACAATGGTTCCTTCGGCTCCATTATCGTCGCCTTCCCCACGTCCACCTTCTGTTTGCCGATGGTGTACAATATGGTGCACGGGGTTTCGTCGGCCTGCAAAGAAAAGTCTGCGACGTGAGACATCCGAAAGGCAACGAAAACGGGAGATTATACATTTATATTGAAGGGGGCCGGTGTGACAGATACCGTGAGGGCGTCGAGCTCAGCCAAAGAGGAGGCACCACCGAGCATGTCCGGTGCGGGAGCCGGTGCGGGAGCTGGTGCGGTAGCAGGTGCGGGAGCCGGTGCGGGAGCAGGTAAGGGAGCCGGTGCAGGAGCAGGTGCTCCCAAGATGTCAGCAAGGGGAAAGTCCTCTGCATTTTTTTCTGGATTTTGCCTTGTCCAAGTGAAAACGCCCGTCACCAAGGAAGTAGATATATCTGCAATCGCCTGTTTTGCGGCAGCTACCGCTGTTGCGACTGTCTGAGATGATTTCTTCTCAACCGCAATCTCAACCTTCTTGTCGATGTTTTCTTCAGTTAACCTCCGTCTTTCCTTTCTCTCCTCCGTGGTCTCACGGTAGTACTTCTTCCATGTGGCGCCGTCTCCGACACCGTGCACGCGTCCATACAATGGTCGAGTATCCACCGGTTTTTGTTTCAATATGTCCAACGCCCGGTTGAATGGAGTGTCCCACTTGGGCCTCGCCAATGCCTCAGACGGCGAGTCGCTTTCGGCTGCAATCCGGTGCTACTCTCTCTGCAAAAGGCACAAGGATTGCTTACAAATATGACTAACGTGTGCAGTCGAATTGATCAGAAACTATAATTACCAGCAGTCTCATGAACTCCGTAATGACCGGTGTTGTCTCGTAAACCTTCTTCACTGGGTCCCAACGGTGCCGGGCCCTCAGGACGTCACGCTCCTGCGGAACGGTGAAATCGGCCAAGGGGTCTGGGATGCCCAGATTCGCGGCTTCCGCGTCCTCCTTGGCCCATTTGGACCTCTTTCCGCCGTAACCACGGCTTCCGAGGTGGTGGCTCCCAATGTTCCTCTTTTGAAGCCCCTTCATGTACTTAGACTTTTTTGGCAGCTTCGGCCTCGCAAGCCTCCTTGAATATTTGAAACTGCTCTTCCGTGATTGTCGGATTATCCTTTACAATCTCGGAGTAGGTTTCCCCGTCGTTGATCTCTGCTTTCACTCGATTTTTCCAGGCGGCCAACGCGTCGCTAAACTTGGTCATGGCGTGTTTGTTTATCTTCTTCATTGCCGGGTCCTCGTCTGGATCTTCATAATCCTTCTCATTCCGGCCCGGGAACAAGAATATCTGGTGAAACTTCTTTAGGAGGGAGCTCCTCATATTTTCTATCTTCTGTAGTTTCTCATCGTTGATGGTGGCGGTTGTCCGTATGATGCAGCCTATTTGATTGCCGTAGCACGCGCGCACTTCCTCGGGCGCCTTTGGCTCAAAATTGCCTTCGTCCACCTCCGTGACCACCAGTCTATTAGTCCTGAGTTTGTTAGGAACCCGTTGCCTCTTTGCTTTCGGTTCTACACCGGCTCCGCTCCCCGAGGCAGCACCGGTCTCAGTGTCGGTCTCAATGCCGGTCTGAATCTCAGCGCCGGTCTCAGTCTCAGCACCGGTCTGCTTGTCGGTCTCAGTCCTCGATGCCACCGGTGGGCCCAGCAACAACTTCTGTTGATCGTCGGTAAGGCTAAAAAATTCGGCTGCCACCCGGTAGACGTCGTCGCAATCACCAGAACCCTGTCCTTCATCGTTGCTAGCCATCTTTCCTATGATCCAATCTAGTCAATTAATTCTAGACCTAATAAAATGAATAATGACATAAAAAAGGACTATTGTTTTGCAGGAATGTTGACTCCTTGCTTGTGCGGCAAATCCTGGGCACTCGATATGTCCTAGTTTGTAGCACAAGTCATGCCGAAATTGACGGAAAATTTCGGCATGACCTTTGCTAAAAAATGGACAAATCGAGAACCTGAAATTTGCCAGAACGGAATCAACATTCTGGCAAAACATAGGCCACTCAGCATCATTCCCTGGAAACAACAAAGCCACTTGGGCACAATCGAACAACTTCAATGAAAAGATATAACATGACCACTTCAATAAAAATCAAAAACCTTTGCAAAATGACCTCACTAAACACAGAACCCAATTAAATTGCAAAGGAACTCCATTTCTCTAACCCTTCTGACCTAATGCTCTAAAATAAAATTTTCCTCTAACCTAGCCAATCTACTTAACCTAGCTTGTTAATCAAACGAACCTAATTAACCTACCTATTTAACCTAGATAGTTAATCTAGTTTACCTAGATAATTAACCCTAATTAAACTAGTTAACACAGCTAGTTCTCTGTCAAAGCCTAAAATAAATTTTTGCACTAATTAACCTGGATAATTAACCTAATTAAACTAGTTAACCTGACTAGTTCTCTGTCAAAACCCTAACTAAATTTTTGCACTAACCTAGATAATTAACCTAATTAAACTAGTTAACCTAACTACTTCTATGTCAAAGCCCTAACTAAATTTTTGCCCTAACCTAGATAATTAACCTAATTAAACTGGCTAACCTATGCATGAGAGAGAGAGGAGGGGTGGGGGCTTACAGAGGATGGCTCCGGTGGTGGCGACGGAGGCAGGGGCGTGTCCGGTGACGGCGAGGGAGGCAGGGGTGTCTCCGGTGACGGTGAGGGAGGCAGTTGTGGCGAGGAAGGATCTGGTGGTGTCGACGGCGGCTCCGATGGCGTTGACAAGGCCGCGCGGCTCCGTGGCGTTGGGGGCGGCTCCGGTGGCGTCGAGGGTGCACGGCTCTGGTGGCGTTGACGTCGGCGGCGAAGTGGGGCGACGGTGAATAGGGGAGACGGCGGCACGCAGGGTGGGTTGAGGGATTTGGGGGAGAAGTGGTGGCCGGGGGGAAATGTTTTTTTGGTTAAGTCAAACTTAGCGGTAGCGCGTTTGGTAAAACGCGCTATAGCTAAGATAGCTATAGCGATTTTTACAAAACGCGCTGCTGCTATAGCTATGTAAATTTCTTCCATTTTTAATTTCCTTTTCTGTTTCTATAGCGAGGGTCTAGGACACGCGCTGCAGCTACGATAGCTGTAGCGCCTCTTACAAACACACGCTGCTGCTATGCCTTCCTCCGTTTTTTCGCTTTTTCATTTATTTTGCTTTACATTTTATTTTTTCCTTTCTCCTTTTTCTATTTCTTTCATTTTCATTTACTTTTCTATTTGTTTTTCATCTTATTTTATTTCCGTAAGTAGTAGCGCTCTTCTTAGGAAATGCGCTGCTAATTATGCCCTAGCGGTAGCGCGTTTCTTCCAAGACCGCTACTGATATGCGTAGCCTATCATTCTGCCAATGGGAATATTAGTGGTAGGGCTTTTGCAACTACACTCGCTACTGCTAAGGTTGTATCTGTAGCGCGGTTTTTCTTCAATCGCTACTGCTATATAGCACTAGCACCCTTTTTTGACCCGCGCTGTTGCTAAATTTCTATGTATAAGGTTTTCCCTAGTAGTGGTGGAAAAAAACACCAGGCATAAAGCCGAGCCTTCCACCCTTTACCAAGTATATAGATGCATTAATTAAATAAGAGATATTGTGATATCCCAACATAATCCTGTCCACCATGGAGCAATCTTCAACTTCACCTGCAACTACAACACTATAAGAGGGGCTGAGCAAAAGCGGTAACATAGCCAAACAACGGTTTGCTAGGAAGGGTGAAAAGGTTAGAGGCTGACATGGCAATTTGGGGAGGCTTGAATAACAAGTGATAGGAAGCGCAGCATAGCGATAGAACGAAGCAACTAGCATAGCAATGATAGTAGTGAGATCCAGAGTAACGGTCATCTTGCCTGAAATCCCGCTAGGAAGAAGAACGAGTCCGTGAAGAAGACGAACGGGAGTAGTCAAACGAATCCTCACAATCGCAACGTTACCGGAACTAAGAAGCAACACCGGAAAGAAGCGAACAACATGGTAAACGAGCAAGCATAAGCATGGCATGATGCACAAACAAGTATGATACATGGCCGGTTTAGATAGGCATGGCATGGCAAGGTGCAACAAACGATACTACAAGTTAAGTGGAGCTCAATATGCAAGGAGTTGCATATCGACGAAACACCACATCCATTTATTTAGGTCGCTCTCGTTTATGTACCCAACAACATTAAATGTTATTAGACATGGCAAGGGGTGAAGCATAATTAAGCTAACTATTTAGGCAAGTTTAAATGAGGCCGGAACAACAAACAACAATTCCGTAAAATCCTCATATGCATATTTTGGAATTGGTACTGTTCTGCCTTAAATCTTACTTCAGAGTTGTTAAATAGAAAAATATAGTGCACCATGTGAAACTAGGCATTTTTCCACCAAATTTACATATAAAGTTTATTTAAAACCGAGCTACGGTTATTTAGTTATGAAATAAATCATTTTATTATGCCTTTTGGGCAAATTTAGACAAACATCATTTTAAACATTTTTAACATGGATAAAAGTGGCATATTATTAATCTACGCAAAATTTTATGCATTTTACATGTTTAAATCATTTTAATCCGATGCATGGTTCATGAGTTATTAAATGCATGAAGATGAGGGTCTTTTCTATAAAACTGCTAAACCTGGGATAATTCCTCAAATGGCAGATCTGGAAAAAAAACCTACACGGGCCGAAACTGGCTGGCCCAACATGCACAGGAGAGGGGCGGGAGCTTCTCACCATGGGACTTGAGGGTGCTGGCTGGAGAGGCTGGCGCACTGGGCCTTGAGGCGCTGCGGCTAGCGCAGGTCGCGGTGAACGCTCAGGACGAGCGAGACGCTGCTGCTCTCGTTCCTAAAGAACAGAAACAGTAGCACCATGGCGAAGCAGAGGCGCAGGCGGCTAGAAGCAGAGCTCCGATCAGTGGGAGGAAGGGGCGGCAATGCGAGGGACTTGGGTGGCGGGGAGGACCGAGAACGGCGGAGATGGCCGGAAGTCGACGGATCTGGCCGGCGATTGGAATGGCGGTGATTGGAGCTTCGGGACACCCTGGTTGCCCCTGTCGAACAGAGAAGACAGGGAGATCAGGGGAGGTTAGAGAGACAGGAAGGAAGGGAAGGACGACGGAGAGGGCGCAACAGGGCCTGCCTGCTGGCTTGCTCTCGCATGGTGGCGAGGAGGTGGTGGCGAAGTTGAGGTTGGAGGCGCATGACGACGGGCGAGCTCGGGCGCAGGGGCGAAGGAGGAACATGACATAGGGGCTCGGGTGCTCGGCGGTGAGGGAACAACAAAGGTGCAGCAGCGACGGAACTTGGGGAGGCGGCAGAGACGAGCGGATCCGGGCGCATGGCGGCGTTCTCCGGCGAGGTGGTGCGCGGGCGGAGATGAAGGAGGCGACGCACGTCCTCTGTTTAAAAGACAGAGAGCTTCAGATTGAGAGAGAGAAACGACGGGAGGAGGAGAACGAAGGGAGAGAGAGAGGGTCGAGGCCGGTCCTGGTCGATGGGGAAGACGGGGCGTGCTCCAGGTGGCTGGGTGCGCGGCGGCGACGACGTCTTGGAGTGAGAGCAAATGGGAGGAGGTCGCGCCGACGAACGTCCCGGTGACTGGATGGATATGTGGGTCGCTGCGAGTGATGGGGACCGAGGAGTGACATGGGGGAGCGCTGGTTGGTGGATTGGATCGGGATGAGATCCCGAGGAAGACAGTGGCGGCGGCCGAGATGGGACAAGGGGAGAGTTTTTAGGGTTGTCCAAAACATACTAGGGGCGGATTATATATATGAAAAAGGAGGGGAGTTTGGATCATCCGATTAAAATCGTATGGTCGAGCATAAAATGCTTCGGGAGTCCAAACAAATAAACAAAGATATTTTAGGGATGTTTGGGGTTGATCCGGACCCATTGGTCATGACCGACCGGTTCGGGTTCTGGGCAGTTTCGGACGCGTGCAAAGGGGTTGGTGGCTGTGCAGAGAGGGTGGGCATTTAGAGGAGATGGGAAAACAAAGACAATGGGGTCTGACGAAAGACTACGGGGACAAGGGGGGGTTTGTTGGTCTCGGAGAAAGGGATAAGAGAGGCGTCCAATTGGTCTGAGAGAAGAACAAGCGGTCTCACAACAGGGAAACAAAGACAAAGAGATAAGCGGTAACTACGAATGGCTACGAGGTTTTATGAAAACATGCGGATGCAATGCGGATGATGCGATGATGAAATGCATGACATGAACAAAATGCAAAACGAAAGACAAAAACCCAACCACAGAGAAAATAATATATCACATAGCCGGAAATGGAAAGAGTTAGAGTTTCAAATATGGAAAGTTACATCCATGGCGTTACACCACTCCACCACTACAAGAGGATCTCGTCCCGAGATCTAGGATGGCACCAGAGGGAAGCGGAAAAGGAAGAGGAGAGGTAAAACAAAGTTGCTTCTTTGACAAACGAGTGAAACCACGATCCTTGAGAGGTTGAAAAACTTGGAAGAAAGAACATAACGAAGTTGAACACAATTGAGAGCACTGCGGTAGAAAATAGAAACAAGGAACACCATGTGAATCTTGGAGGTTGCACAGCTATGAACGATGAGTACAATGGAATAGAAGGAATTGAAACCACTCTGGTTGAAACGAGATAAACAAGGAACAAGGACGATCAAATTCGGACATCACTCCGGTTGAAGATAGATGCAAGACTTGATAAGATGAAAAGAACTTGAAGAGATGACACAACACTCCGGTTAAATGGATAAGCATGAAAAGAACATGATCCTCAATTCGAGAAGATGAGTAAAGAGAGCAACATCACAATGCCTCCGGAAGAAAGAATGGACGATTGATCATTGGAATAACAAAATGTAGGAGAAAATGCCAACTTCTGCCACAAATGAGCTTGGAAAGCACCCTTCCAAGAAGGTTACAACGGGGTTGTTGGAAAACCAACAACGAAATGAATAAGCTTGTAGTGGGCTTATTGAAAACATCTCAAGACTATGAGGTGACAACCGGCCACTAATAGAAACCATTGATCTGATTGAGAGCACCAAAAAGATGAAAAACTTCTTCACCGAGATGAGAAGGAGAAAATTGGATCATAGATACGCACCACAAATAGCAACATTCCTTAGGGAAGGCTTTAGGTGAAATATGACACAAGATAACTCCAACAAAGGGATTGATGGATTTAAAATACCTCATTCTTGACAAGAATATGAATCATGAAACATGAAGGAAATTGTCAAGAGTGACATAACAACACCTCAAAATATAAGGTAGAAAGAATTGCACTTTGGATTGCAAGATGAAGAATACTTGAGCTCCTCAAAACAAAACATGTGTTGAGCACCATGTTTATTTTTAGAGTATAGCTTGGCTGATCTTAACTTCAAGAGAAATCTTGAAGAACAATTGAAGAATAAAAAGAATCCCTGACGAACCACCATGTAGAGCCTCCATGAAGAACTCCGGTAATAAAAGGATGATAAAAAAGAAAGAGAAGTTGAAAACACAAGGTGAAGCCTTGCGATGATTTAGAAGGAGCTTCGCGACGAGATAATGTAGAAAACTTGGAACTCCGGAAAAGAAAAGATGAAACATCTCGAACCGGGAAATGTGACATGATGAACAACTCTGGAAAGAAGAAACTAGATCACTTGGATGAAACAATAATAAGAATTACGTTGTGCGAATCCTTCACCAATTTAAATTGATGACAAGCAACAGATTTGGCACACTACTTATTCTCGTAGAAAGGATTAAGAGGGATATAGCGTAAACTTGAGATGGTATTGATGGAACCACCGGTGGGATTTGGAAACAACGAATATTTGATATGATAACGACGGAAGTGAAATATTGAACGAACCACCGTAAGAATTGAAAATGAAAGTAGCAAAGGCACAATTCACCGGGAAGAACTGGAAAACGAATGAAGATACTTGAGGGGATTTAGATACATGAGAATGATGAGATCATGGACTGATTAGAGGATATTTGAATGATGCACCGATAAAATTTGGAGAACGATAGCTACACCCTGAGAATGAAGAATTATGACATGATGACCTTTGGAGGAAAGAAATGGAAACAAATCATGAAATGCTCCGAATGGGTGAAAATAATTCTCACAATCGAAAACAAGTACGAGAGGATGGCATCAAGCTTGAACTACGCATCTTTGGAAGAACGGGTAAGGATTTAAAAGGAACTCTTCTTTGGTCTTCAAAATCCGAGAATGGCAAGGAGAAACACCACCAAATTGTTGCGGCACTCCAGAAGGATTAAAAGAGGAAAGGTTGAGACAAAGATGAAAATGATTTGAAAGCGATCTTGGAGAAGGAATATGACTGATGGGAATTCATTCTTACGTCAAACTTGGAAAAGAATTTGAGAGTCGCTCCGGATAAGTTAGAAGAGTCAGGTAAGATCTTGGAAAAAGACCTGTGGGTTAGGGCCCACTCTAGAGAAACACCGTTGAAATGATTTAAAAAGATATTGCACTGGTAGAATTAAATGGCTTGAATGAGATAAGAGCCTCAAAATAACTTGAACGTATTGAGAATAGAAACAAGAATCTTCCCGAGATATCTTCAACACTCCGGATATGAACTGGGAGAGGTGAATAAATAAGAGAGCCTTGGATAAGAAATTCACATGGGAAGATATGTGAAACAAAAGGAAGAGATATGATCAACATCGAAGCTTTAATTGAATCCACCGGAGAAGAAACAACAATGAAGGATGATGACCTTGAAACTGTTGAGCATATTCATGGAAAATCACCGGATAAGAACATTGAAAGAAAAGAATGAAGAGACTTCCCACAAATAAAAGGATACATGATTAAGAAACTTGAGTCCTTGAAGAAAAAGGGTGGGAGGGTGGGAAAACAAAGGCAACTTGGGGACGGATGAAATAGATACCATTGAGAAAACATAGAATTGATCTCACAAATGTTGAAATGATTGGATCCATTTGAAAAGAAGCACACCAGTTGGAAAGAATTGACATGACAATCTCAATGATCAAAAGGATTAGTACTCCCATAGAAATATGAGAACACCGCTTGAAAGGTATGGAATCAACACTTGACATTGAAGCAACTCAAATACCACAACTCAAAACAAAACAAAGGAGTGGCTTGCAGAAATAAGCCGGAACAAATACATATGATAGAGATTTACCCAATCCCATATCAGGCATCTGTCGGAAAGATATTCTAGTAGCTACTTGAATTCCCACCTACAAACTCCTGAAACTTTCTGGTTATGCAATCTGGTGTTGGGGATACAGGGGAAGCAATATATCTCACCCAAACTAACAATCCCTACATCCAGCCGTATCCATCCGTCAACACATAACCAAGAAAACTCCAGTAATCGTGTACCTCAACCTTCGAAAAGAATCAGTTATACGAGCTATGGCAATACTGCCGAACTCCCCAGTACTGGGTGGCGTCGAGGTTATCTCACCAACAACTGCATAAAAGAGATTTTTTTGATGTCGGCAAAACTCAGGTATTCCAGAACTGCAACGATAAAATTGTGAGGACAACACCTCAGAGCTCAACTCCCCGGGACACTGCCACAACCCCTAAATGTCAGGAGGAACCAAGAACAATGTTCTCGTCACAAGAATATCGGAACGATTCCAAGATACCCGCATGATCCTAAATTTTTTTTTGTGAAAAATTGAGGAGAGGAAAGACAAAACATCTACGTCGAGAGTCCTCACCAGAGCGACGAAGGGGGCTGAGGAGTAAAAAGAATCCCACTCTCCGATATATATAATCCTAAGACACAAAATAGTTTTCTTCTAGACTCCACAATGGCCAACAATCAAGGGGGATCCTATGGTCGGTCGAGGCTCCAATACCAACTTGTCACGCCCAATATGCGACCCTATCCAAGAGGAACTCGAAGGTCCCACCAAGGATAGACCCACACATTGAAACGCTTTTGCAAGGTGAATATAATTACATCAACATTACATAATAGATGGGGATACATACAAAAGGCATAAAATGCCACACGAATACAACATCATCTTACATAAGAGCACCATCTGACTATGGATGAAACACAAACAGAAACTCAAACGACACCCACCCTACTAGCCCAGGCTGCCGACCTGGAACATATCCCCTGATCGAAGAAGAAGCAGAAGAAGAACTCCAAAACAAGCAAACATCGCTCTCGTGTCATGATCATCGCATAACCTGTACCTGCAACTGTTGTTGTAGTAATCTGTGAGCCACGGGGACTCAGCAATCTCATTACCATTGGTATCAAGACTAGTAAAGCTTAATGGGTATGGAAAGGATAAGTGGTGAGGTTGGAGCAGTGAGTAAGCATATATGGTGGCTAACATACGCAAATGAGAGCGAGAAGAGAAGCAAACGGAACGGTCGTGAAGCTAGCAATGATCAAGAAGTGATCCTGAACTCCTACTTACGTCAAACATAACCCAAAACCGTGTTCACTTCCCGGACTCCGCCGAGAAGAGACCATCACGCGTACACACGCAGTTGATGCGTTTTAGTTCGAATCTGGTGTCAAGTTATCTACAACCGGACATTAACAAATTCCCATCTGCCACATAACCGCGGGCACGGCTCTCGACAGTTTATATGCTGCAGGGGTGTCCCAGCTTAGCCCATCAAGCTCTCACGGTAAACTAAGGATATTCCTTCTCCCAAGAAGACCCGATCAGTCTCGGAATCCCGGTTTACAAGACATTTCGACAATGGTAAAACAAGACCAGCAAAGCCGCCCGATGTGCCAACAAATCCCGATAGGAGCTGCACATGTCTCGTTCTCAGGGCAGACCGTATGAGCAAGACGTCGGGTTGGCATAGACCCTGGTTGCCCAGGGGGCACCGGACATCGCTCGGTTTGGACCAGCACTTGGAGAAGCACTGGCCGGGGGGGTTATAATAAAGATGACCCTCGGGATGCGCGACTCCCAAGGGAAAAAGGCTAGGTGAGACAAATGGTAAAACCAAGGTTGGGCCTTGCTGGAGGAGTTTTATTCAAAGTGAACTGTCAAGGGGGTCCCATAAATCACCCAAACGCGTAAGGGGTGCAAAATCCGGGAACATAACACCGGTATGACGGAAACTAGGGCGGCAAGAGTTGAACAAAACACCAGTCATAAGGTCGAGCCTTCCACCCTTTACCAAGTATATAGATGCATTAATTAAATAAGAGATATTGTGATATCCCAACATAATCCTGTCCACCATGGAGCAGTCTTCAACTTCATCTGCAACTTCAATGCTATAAGCGGTAAGATAGCCAAACAACGGTTTGCTAGGAAGGGTGAAAACGTTAGAGGCTGACATGGCAATTTGGGGAGGCTTGAAGAACAAGTGATAGGAAGCGCATCATAGCGATAGAACGAAGCAACTAGCATAGCAATGATAGTAGTGAGATCTAGAGTAACGGTCATCTTGCCTGAAATCCCGCTAGGAAGAAGAACGAGTCCGTGAAGAAGACGAACAGGAGTAGTCAAACGAATCCTCACAATCGCAACATTACCGGAACTAAGAAGCAACACCGGAAAGAAGCAAACAACATGGTAAACGAGCAAGCATAAGCATGGCATGATGCACAAACAAGTATGATGCACGTCCGGTTTAGATAGGCATGGCATGGCAAAGTGCAACAAACGACACTACAAGTTAAGTGGAGCTCAATATGCAACGAGTTGCATATCGATGAAACACCACATCCATTTATTTAGGTCGCTCTCGTTTATGTACCCAACAACATTAAATATTATTAAACATGTCAAGGGGTGAAGCATAATTAAGCTAACTATTTAGGCAAGTTTAAATGAGGCCGGAACAACAAACAACAATTCCGGAAAATCCACATATGCATATTTTGGAATTGGTATTGTTCTGCCTTAAACCATATTTTAGAGTTGTTAAACTGCCAAATATAGTGCGCCTTGTTAAACTAGGCATTTTCCACCCCATTACATATAAAGTTTATTTAAAAGCAAGCTACGGTTATTTTGTTATGAAATAAATCATTTTAGCTCGGCATTTGGGAAAATTTAAAAAAAATAGCATTTTAAACATTTTAAACATGGATTAAAGTGGCATATTATTAATCTAAACAAAATTCTAAGCATTTTACATGTTTAAATCATTTTAATCCGATGCACGGTTCATGAGTTATTAAATGCATGAAGATGAGGGTCTTTTCTGTAAAACTGCAAAACCTGGGATAATTGCTAAAATCGCAGATCTGAAAAAAAATCCTACACGGACCGAAACTAGCTAGCCCAAGATGTACAGGAGAGGGGCGGGTGCTGCTCACCATGGGCCATGGCCCAGAACTGTGGAGAGGGCGCTGGCTGGAGAGGCTGGCGCGCTGGGCCTTGAGGCGCTGCGGCTGGCGCGGGTCGCGGTCAACGCTCGGGACGAGCGAGACGCTACTGCTCTCATTCCTGAAGAACAGAAACAGCAGCACCATGGTGAAGCATAGGCGCTGGCGGCTAGAAGCAGAGCTCCGGTGAACGGGACGAAGGGGCAGCAAGGCAAGGGACTTGGGTGGCGGGGAGGACCGAGAACGGCGGAGATGGCCGGAATTCGACGGATCTGGCCGGCGACTGGACTTGGCGGTGATTGGAGCTCCGGGACACCCTGGTTGCTCCTGTCCATCAGAGAAGACAGGGAGATCAGGGGAGGTTAGAGCGACGGGAAGGAAGGGAAGGACGACGGAGAGGGCGCGACGGGGCCTGCCTGCTGGCTTGCTCCGGCATGGTGGCGAGGACGTGGTGGCGGAGTCGAGGTTGGAGGCGCACAACGATGGGCGAGCTCGGGCGCACGGGTAGAGGAGGAACATGACACCGGGGCTCGGTTGCTCGGCGGCGAGGGAGTAGGACAACGAAGGCGCAGCAGCGACGGAACTTGCGAAGGCGGCAGAGACGAGCGGATCTGGCCGCGTGGCGGCGATCTCCGGCAAGGTGGCGCGCGGGCGGAGCTGAAGGAGGCGACGCACGTGCTCTGTTCAAAAGACAGAGAGCTTCAGATTAAGAGAGAGAAATGACGGGAGGAGGAGAACGAAGGAAGAGAGAGAGCGTTGAGGCCGGTCCTGGTCGACGGGGAAGACGGGGCGCGGTCCAGGTGGCTAGGTGCGCGGCGGCGACGGCGTCATGGAGTGAGAGCAAACGGGAGGAGGTCGCACCAACGAATGTCCCGGTGACTGTATGGATATGTGGGTGGATGCGAGTGATGGGGACCGAGGAGGGACATGGGGGAGCGCTGGTTGGTGGATTGGATCGGGTTGAGATCCCGAGGAAGACACTGGCGGCGGCCGAGATGGGATAAGGGGAGAATTTTTAGGGTTGTCCAAAATAGACTAGGGGCGGACTATATATATGAAAACGGAGGGGAGTTTGGATCATCCAATTAAAATCGGACGGTCGAGAATAAAATGCTTCGGGAGCCCAAACAAATAAACGAAGATATTTTAGGGATGTTTGGGGTTGATCCGGACCCATCGGTCACGACCGACCGGTTCGGGTTCGGTGCAGTTTCGGACACGTGCAAAGGGGTTGGTGGCTGTGCAGAGAGGGTGGGCATTTAGACGAGAGGGGAAAACAAAGACAATGGGGTCCGACGAAAGACCACAGGGACAAGGGGGGTTTTGTTGGTCTCGGAGAAAGAGAGAAGAGGGGGGTCCAATTGGTCTGAGAGAAGGACAAGCGGTCTCACAACAGGGAAACGAAGACAAAGAGAGAAGCGGTAACTACGAACGGCTACGAGGTTTTATGAAAACATGCGGATGCAATGCGGATGATGCGATGATGAAATGCATGACATGAACAAAATGCAAAATGAAAGACAAAAACCCAACCACGGGGAAAATAATATATCACATAGCCGGAAATGGCAAGCGTTGGAGTTTCAAATATGGAAAGTTACATCCGGGGCGTTACAAGCTGCGTCTCTGGCTCGCCCAGGACGAAAAGCCCATTTTCTGTCATGATTTTTTGTCATAGAAGTAGGAGCCCACCACATCTATGATGATATCGGGTTTTGTCACAATTATCGTCATAGAAGTGTCATATGTATGACAGAAAAAAAATCGTTCGGCCAAAATGTCACGGATGTGTCTTTTTTTTGTAGTGGTGGGATGCCTGGAATGTCTGAAGGGTGCCAGGCGAAGATGTCCCAATTCTCGCGCAATAACACCCGCGGTGCGGCATCTATTGTGGGGTTTAGCTGAGCCCCGATGCATGCTGTTTTTGTGGAGTCCGTTGGGTGGACCTGGAATTTGACTATTTCGTCTGCAGGTTTGAAACAGGTGAACTTGGAAAGTTTTCAAGTATCACGTCGTCCCTATCCACTGTGGAGCGTGGCATAGTTAGTTCTTCAGCTGCAAGGGCTTCTGATAATGCCTCAAGGGCCAGTGCGGCGGTTTTGTTTTCGGCGTGGAGTGCTACGTCCGGATCACTGGCTAGAGTGATTATTCCATTGGGCCCTGGCATCTTGAGCTTCATGTACCCATAATGGGGTATACCTTGAAAGCTCATGAATGCATCCCGCCCTAAAAGGGCGTGGTATCCGCTACTAAATGGGACCACTTGGAATGTGATTTCTTCGGACCTGTAATTCTCCGGCGTGCCGAATACCACATCTAGTGTGATTTTTCCCGCACATCGTGCCTCCCGACTAGGGATGATTCCTCTGAAGGTCGTGCTTCTTTGCTCAATGCGGCTCTTGTCTGTTCCCAATTTGTTGAGAGTTTCCACGTAGATGAGGTTTAATCCGCTGCCGCCGTCCATGAGCACTTTAGTAAGCAGGAAGCCGTCCACAATTGGACTAAGGACCAAAGCGGCTGGTGCTCGGTCTGTTCGGAATTGAGGTTAGTCACTGGCATTGAAGGTTATGGCCGTGTCGTTCCATGGATTTATTGGTGCAACGTGGCAGACTTCGGCGAGGCTGCGGAGTGCTCGCTTGTGCCTGTTATTTGAGGCGAAAGTCTCGAAGACTATCAACACTGTATTGTTACTTTCCGCGGGATGATGCTCTGCGGTATCATTGATGAGGAGATCCTTGCCGCTCTTGGCCACCTGCCGGAGTATCCAACATGCTCTAAGGCTGTGTGTTGATACGGTATCCGGTGTGCTGTGATTTTTGCATGGCCCATTGAGCCATCCTTCCAATACGGTTCCACAACCTGTAGTGGGCTTTGGTTTCTTTGTAATTCGATCGGATGACTTACGAGAGTGTACCCTTTTAGTTCGGACGAGGGGTTTAGTGAAAGCCGGAGTATCCCAAAATTTTGTTTGGGTTTTCCAGACGCTTTCTATCGCACAATACTTCTGTACTATGGCTGCCAAGCGAAGTGTGCTATGTCACGGCGACTTACGGGGTTGAGGATTCCCTTGTCCGTGCAATTTTTGCAAAATAATGAGATTGCGTCTTCCTCGCGACAGTCCCTGACCTTGCTCATTACAAGGAGGAATCTGGCCCAGAAGTGATGTACTGTCTCTTGGGGCTCCTGTCTAATGTGGGAAAGATCGCTTGTATTTGGGTGGGTGGGTAGAATTAAGTCAAACCCTGACCCGATCTGAGACCCAGGGGCAGAGGAGCTTCCGAGCTTGGCAGTTCAGGTTCCGGGATGTTGCCCAATTTTCTGGCCCGCTCTCCGATTCTAGGTTCGGAGCTTGGGCCATGTCCTCCCGTAGACGGGTATCCGGTCGGAGAGCTCGGGGATCCGGACATAGTTCATCCTCAAAATATAGGAATAATGGTTGCATTGCTCTTCCACCAGCGCTATCTGATGGGTGACCGGCGTAGAGTTAATCTCCCTTTGGTCGGGTTTAAGCCCGGTCTGATCATAGTCCGTAACGACTCCCAAGGCGGCGATGCGATCCAAGATCCCGTTCATGGGGGAGAGCTCCATTGGATCCATCTTCTCGGTGAATTCCGAGCTGACGTGGAGGTTGTTTTTTATGAACCGAGAAGTCATCGTCGGGGCAGCGGCCAAACGGGCGGCCATGATGAAGCCGCCTAGTCAGAGAGTTTGGCCTACAGCCAGGGCTCCCCCCGAGGTGATTCCTTGATAACAAGGCGAGCCATGAAGCCTTACCGTGATGGCACGGTGGAACTCTCAACGAAAGCACCAATGTTGGTGTCAAAACCGGTGGATCTCGTGTATTGAACTATGCGTCTAAGGCTAATGGTAACAGGAGGCGGGGGACACAATATTTACCCAGGTTCGGGCCCTCTCGATGGAGGTAATACCCTACTTCCTTCTTGATTGATCTTGATGATATGAGTATTACAAGAGTTGATCTACCATGAGATCGTAGAGGCTGAACCCTAGAAGCTAGCCTATGATTATGATTGTTCTTGTCCTACGGACTAAACCCTCTGGTTTATATAGACACTGGAGCGGGCTAGGGTTACACAGAGTCGGTTACAGAGAAGGAGATCTACATATCCGAATTGCCAAGCTAGCTTTCCACGCAATGGAGAGTCCCACCCGGACACGGGACGAAGTCTTCAATCTTGTATCTTCATAGTCCAATAGTCCAACCAAATTATATAGTACGGCTATTCGAGGACCCCCTAATCCAGGACTCCCTCACTCATCTTTTAATCAGAGCCTCTGCTTCTGATCGTTTGTCTTGAAATCATAATACCTTTGTACCCAAACATCGAATCATTCAGATGTTTCTATAAGCCGATGACTTTGCATCCCCTTCTTCATCTGATTGATTACAGATACTCACATCAACTCTGTCGTGAATCGCCAGATCCATTGTTGGGTTGTTATCCGACAGTGTCCTTCACATCCAAAGTCTTGTGAGTTTTTCCTGGATACATGATACCTTCGGTAAATTGTATCATCTGCTTTCACTTCGATACTCTTCTTTCGAACTCGTATCTTTTGCTTGGTCGATGGTTGTATAGATTCGTAAAAATGCCCCGATGGGTTGAACTTATGCCTTACATAATCCGTGTGAACCCGAGAGTTCTCACAAGTCTTACTCTTCTTGTACTTCGCCAGGTAAATCCTCTGCACTATGATTTCTTTGAAAATGAGGAGTGAATTAAAGGTTATGCATTGAAGAAGTGGGAGTCAACCTCGAACCTTTGTGTTCATGCCCATGGACCCGATGTAGAACTTATCAGGGAAGCTGCTCATAAAAAAAATAATCATTCCTTTGGTACAAGCTCATCTTGTATCTATGAATTGATCCTTTGCAATCGTGGTTCCGACCATATTTCCTCCTTGAATCCATTTATCAGATAAGTTAAAATACTTATCCTATGCAAATCATTTCCCCCGTCCAACCTCTACTCCGATTTACCTTCTGGCATTACACCTAGTACTTGATATTGGGAATTTTTATACCCCATCACATCATTCCTAGCCTGATCGGCTATATTTTTATTGTGTCAAGTTTTAACTGTGCTACCTGGTCTTTATGCCCGGAGCAACTTTCGATGAAGAGCTAAGCTTACGTCGATCTTCCTCATCTTATCATTTCACCTCGAACAACAAGCTTGCCTTCGAGCTTGTGTCGAATCCGTGGTTCTCATAGTCTTCCACTTCATCCTTCCTTTTCTGCTCGATGGCATCTTGATAGAGTCTCTCGATAAAAAAATTCGTGATCACCATCAACACTTTGGCTTCTTCAGAGATGTCAAATGAATTCATGGCTAGAAATACCATCCCTGCCCCTCGATGATTTGTGACATCATCTATGACATCTTGACTTTCTGCCAACATAGACCCGATTTTGCTTGGTTATTCCTTAAGTTCTGAGATAATCTTGGAATTGTTTCTTGGTATCTCTTGAGATCTTCAAACCCAATCTTTACTTGACACCATATCGTTGCTGCATCGAAGCATGACTATGGTATTCCGAATATCTACAAGAACATCGGAATCCTAATACAAAATGTTTCTCGGTCAATTACCCTCACACCGTTGTATGGGTAATATCATGATTCTTCCCTCGCCCCATTATCTAAATGCTTTTGAACTTGCCGTCCTGTCATGCATTTCCTGCTCCGCTTTTTCCCTGGGAAGGATATACTCCCAATTTTTGTGTGTAAACACATTTTCCTTCCCATTGATTAATTTGAATAATCATTTTTTCCATTGGTTTATTTAACCTTTCATATGATCTGGATGATATAAGCAATAATTCCCAGCTTATGAAAACACCTTGAGGTACAATTTGGTCATTATGACCCTGTTACTAATGTTGATGACATTCCAGTACCCACCGATGGATGAGAACTTTCCCTATTGGTCCGCCTCGTTCAACAAGCAGGAAAATGGTTCTCATTGTCCCTCGCCCATGGTACCGATGTTGTCGCCGACATAATTGACAGGCTATCCTTTGACATACATTGTTGTCGTGACCGGTAAGATGCCACCATTCTCCCTACTTTTGATTGACACCCCCCTCACAGTTCCACAGGCTTTGTGAGTTCAAAGTATCATATGCTTCGGGCTTTGTGAGTTATCACGAGCCACCCTCCGAGAGATGATTTATACTCGATACTCTGATACCCCTTCTCACACGCAGTTCAGGTATCGATCGTTTGTTCATTCGCTTGAAACTTCTTATTGTACCTTCTTACCTTGCTCTTAATGTTTTCTTAAGTTTAAATTCGAGAGATACTTCTGCCACACTCCCTGAATTGTCCACCAGATAATTAACCCTATAAGGGTCAGTTCTCCTGAAGTTACCCTTTACTTCCGCACTTAAATCTCGGGATGAGATTTCTTAGTGGAGGACATTTGTAACACCCCCAGTGCCATGCTACAGTAATCCCTGTTAATGGTGCCATGTCATCACATTACTGTTGCTAATCTTCACTTGATCCAAATCACAATTCATATTCAAATCCAATCTAAAGTCAAAATTTCATATTTGTCAAACTTGAAAACTAAAATGTTCATCATGTGCAAAATAATCCATAACTAATATTGGTAGTCAACCAACATTTTTGCAAAGTGTTTAAGTGCGCTAAACTATTTAATTCAGTGGCTAGAACAATAGATTAAATGCCTTTTTAAATTATGAAAATTCAAACTTCTTCCGAATTTTTTGTGGAAGTGCCAAACATTGCATGGTATTTATGTTGACAATTCCCATATTTTACAAAAATCATTTCAGCGCCCCAAATATTATAAAACCCTCTCTCTAAAAGAAGAAAACAGAAAAAAATAAAGGAAGCCCCTGCATCCCTGGGCTTTGGCCCATCCGAACCAGCCGGCCCAACCTAGGCGGCCCACCTCCCTCGGTCGCTCTCTTCCTCCCCTGTTCATCCGACCAGGGCTCCTCCCGCGCGTCCGCGCCACACCACCTCGCCGGCGCCATCCCAAGGGGATAAGGGCGACAGCCCCGGCCCCTTGAGGTCCCCCCGCTCTCATCCACCCACTCGCCCTCCTGGCTTCCCACTCCTATCTCTCCCCCCTCCCCCAGATCTGCTGCGCCGCGCCGGCCCAGGCGTTGCCGTCGCCGCGGCCTCGCCGTGTGTGTGGCCACCGGCGACTGTCCTTCCTCCGCCTGCATCCTCAACCACGACAACCGCGACCATGCCACAGACCTCGGAGCCCCTCTGCCTCGCCGGATCTCCACCTTCCTCCGGTTCGGTCGTCGCCATCGCCGTGCACTCCGGCCACCCCCTGCTCCTACTAAGTTGTCGCTGGGCCTCCTTGTGCCTCTCGGTGAGCTCCGGCTCCTTTCCACTCTCCTCGTGCATGTCTTCTCCCCCCGTAGCTCCTTCCCCCATCGTGCCCGATCTCGTCCCCGCGGTGGTGCTCGCCGCTGTGGCCACGGCTCGCAGAGCTTGCGGCTGACCACCCCGTGGTGCTCAACACCTCCGCCTGCACCCACTGTACACGCCCGCTACTCCTGCTGCTCCCCCTGGCACCGTCCTCGACGGGCCAGTGCTCCGGCCGCCGCCGCGAGCTCGTCTCCGGTGAGCTCATCGCCTCCCGCCTACTACCGACTGCGGCAATGGATGCGCGCGAGCACCAGCCGCCAGTAGAGCCACTCCGCACAACGAGCCGTGTCCTGAAGCACCATCGCCGTCGAGCGCCCGAAGGCCACCGCTGCCTGTGCTCCATGCTGGCGCCGTCTCCGGCCATCCCCGGGCGAGCCACCACCACCACCTGACTCGGCATCGTGCACGCGTTCGAACGGTGTGAACCGCTCATGAAAAGGCCGCCCCTAGATGGATTCCGGTGCGCGCCCAACCCTCCGCCATGGCTATGGCTACTGGCGGTTAAACACCGTCGCCCGCGCTGATGTGGTCAGCCCGGGGCCGCCACCTGGGTCACTGACCCGTGGGCCCCAGGGGCCCAGCCGGCCTGTTAACCGGTCAGCTTTGGTGACTGGACCAACCTAGCAGCTAACAGATAGGGCCCACCTCCCCTTATTAACTAAAACATTTAAAAATAATAATTAATTAACTTAATTAGGTACTGACAGGTAGGCCCAGTAAATTATTTAGCTAGTTTAGATTAAATTAAACATTGTTATACCCCCGCTGCCATTGATAGGTGGGTCCCGGACGTCAGCTTGACCGGTCAGCTCGCATGTTGATTGCTGACATTAGGGTGACGTCATGTTGGAGCATTAAGTTCTTTTGATTTAAAATAAGTCCAGATATGTTTCCGGGGCACCCTCGCAACGTGCAGGAGTTCCCGGGGCAATGGCCCAAGACCCTTAGCGGCATAGTGTCATGCGACCCTATCCTAAAGGAACTCGAAGGTCCCACCAAGGATAGAAGCGTATAATGGAGACGCTTTTTCAAGGTGCATATCATTACATCATACCATTACATAATAGTTGGGGATACATACAGAAGGCATACAATGCCACATGTATACAATAACATCATACACAAGAGCAACATCCGACTACGGATGAAACACAAACAGAAACTCAAACGACATCCACCCTGCTAGCCAAGGATGCCGACTAGGAACCTTTCCCCTGAACGATGAAGTAGAAGAAGAACTCAAAACAGGCAAGCATCGCTCCCACATCATGATCATCACATTACCTGTACCTGCAACTATTGTTGTAGTAATCTGTGACCCACGAGGACTTAGCAATCCCATTACCATCGGTATCAAGACTAGCAAAGCTAAATGGGTATGGAATGGATAAGTGGTGAGGTTTCAGCAAGCGACTAAGCAATGTATGGTGGTTAACTTACGAGTACAAGAATAAGATGAGAACCTACGCAAACAGTCGCAAACTAGTAATGATCAATAAGTGATCCTAAACTACTTACGTTCAAACATAACCCCACTGTGTTCTCTTCTCGAACTCACCCGAAAAGAGACCATCATGGTTAAGCACACGGTTGATGTATTTTAATTCGAATCTGGTGTCAAGTCCTCTACAGCCGGCCATTAAAAACTCCCATCTGCCACATAACCGCGGGCACGACTTTCGAAAGTTTAAACCCTGCAGGGGTGTCCCAACTTAGCCGATGATAAGCTCATGATCAGCGGAGACAATCCTCCATCACGGGACATCCAATCAGACTCGGGATCCCGGTGCACAAGATATTTCAACAATGCTAAAACTAATCCAGCAAAGCCTCCGGGCGTATCGACACCCTGATAGTAGCCACGCGTATCTCGTCTCAGGCCACGTCCGGATAGGTCAGCCTATGAGTAAAACCAGATCCTCGGGTTGCCCCGTGGTGGCCCTGCAGTCTGCCCGTTTGGGACCAACACCATTAGCACTGGCCCCTTCCTGCTATGTAGAAAAATCCTCGGGTTCATGACGCCCTTTGCCAATTAATTATTTAGTTCAAGTATTATTATGGCAAATGTAAATACCAATGTTGGGCCTTGCTAGAAGAAATTTATTCAAAGCGAACTATCAAGAGGGCCCCATAAACCCACACCGTGTTAGGGACGCAAAATCAAGGAACATAACACCGGTATGACGGAAACTAGGGCGGCAAGAGTGGAACAAGACACCAGGCATAAGGCCGAGCCTTCCACCCTTTACCAAGTATATAAATGCATTAATTAAATAAGAGATATTGTGATATCCCAACATAAACATGTCCAACATGGAGCAATCTTCAACTTCACCTGCAACTAACAACGCTATAAGAGGGGCTGAACAAAAGCGGTAACATAGCCAAACAACGGTTTGCTAGGAAGGGTGAAAAGGTTAGAGGCTGGCATGGCAATTTGGGAGGCTCAATAAATAAGTGATAGGTAGCGCAGCATAGCGATCGAACGAAGCAACTATAGGAATGATAGTAGTGAGATCCAGGGTAACGGCCATCTTGCCTGAAATCCAGCAAGGAAGAAGAACGAGTCCATGAAGAATACGAACGGGAGAAGTCGAACCAAGCGTAGTCGAACGACTCCTCACGATCGCAACGAAACAGGAACTATCGAGAAGAAGCACAACCGGAAAGAAGCAAACAAGATGGTAAATACACAACACATAAACATGACATGATGCTCAACCAAGTATGATGCATGACAATGCTATATGATGCTACTCATTGCAAGAGATGATGCAAACAAAAACAACACGTTAAAGCAAGTTTAAATGAGGGCGGAAACAACATATAACAAATCCGGTAAGTTGCAAATTTCGAAATTGGTCCAGATCTGCGCAAACATTACGCTGAAGTTGTTAAGCAGCAAGTTAAAGAGCACCATGATGATCTACACGAAATTCTAGTCAAGTTACATAAAAAGTTCATTTAATTCGGAGCTACGACCTAGAAGATATGGGCAACACAAGTTAAACATGTCATTGATGCAAAATGCATCCAATCATCAAGCAAACAACTCAAAATAAGGATGCAATATCATACGATGAAAGTACATGCAAAATCAAGTAAGTTTCATATAGAGCTTTCTCAAAATGGAGCAACGGTGCAACACATACACCAAACAAGATATAACAACAATCTGCTCAAAACAGCAAGTAGGCACTTTGCAAACATCAAAACAACATTCTACAGGAATCATAAGAGCACAAACTTGACATGCACTTCATGTACAGATAACATACTTCAAATATCATTAAGGTTCAGGTTCATAGGCATCAAGATTAACCCAATATGATCAATGCAAAAAGAAACTTTATAACACAGGAGCATATGCATGAGTAGAGTTAATATGATGGCAATTTGAGAGCAAGAAAGAGACAAGCTACAGAAAGTTTACATAGAAACCAAGGGCATGGAATCAAATTACACATAACAAAGAGAAAATAACATCATGGCATCATATACATATGGATCATGGATTACTAGGAACCAACATGACAAGATTGAATGTTCAAACAGTTTCAGCAAGTGTAAAACAGCAACATTATGATAGCATGTTTGAAAGCATGGAACAGAGGCATATGGCATCCTAAATTAACAACCATGGCATGTAAACACAGTACTCATAGCATGCTTCAAAAAATGTAATTGGAGTATCTCCAGAAGAGGCATGGATCACTCAATAACAAGCTCACAACAAGGCACCATGAAGTTAACAGAAAACTGGAACAGCATGTAGGCATCTTCATGGCAATGAAAACATATGATACGGGACATATATGGGGCATAAAAAGGCATGTAATTATAGAGCATAACATATAAAACAAAATATGTCAACTAAGCATCTCCAGATTATGGATGGATTAATTGTAAGCATCGATCACACATGGCAACATGATATGATAGAAACAGACGACAGAACATTAACAGTAAGTGGCCCACTTCACAAGCTTGATGCATTCACTATAGAGCATATAAAAATACATGGATTGCACCATTGTAAATATGGCATGGTTTTGCTCCTAAAACATCTAGACAACATGCTAATAGGATGCACACACAAAATGCAACAAAAATGACAAATCAGCAAGTAAACAAAAGTTTTCAGCAGTTAACAGCAACATGCACTTTTGCAACAGGGATTAATATATCAAGATGCACCCTAATATGAATGCAAAGCACATGAACATATAGAGCATGAAGATCAGAAAAAGTGCATATCAAGATCGTCATCATAGGATCAATGGAGACAAAGTTATAGTACTCACAAGACAGCTATATGATGTTAACAATCAGCAGATTACAGCAGTTTATATCATTTAGCAATTTTGCAACGAATATTAAGGAATTAATATGAAAAGTAACATGAATGCAAACCACTCCATCATGAAGAGCACCCTGAGATGAACATTTTGACATATCATGCATGCAAAACGGAGCAATATGCAAGAAGTTATGATGGGTCAAACATGCACACATGAAGTTTGAATTTCAGGGACTTGGTGGAAAATTCACCTCGAGGGATTGGGACGAAGAGATCCTGGGACGGAGCGGAGCGGGACGGGGACGAGCGTTTGGTTGGGGGGGGGGCTGCTGGATCTGGTCCCAGTTGACCAGATCCGCACGAGGACGGCGGTGACTCCGACGAGCTAGACGGCGACGGACGGAGCAGGGCCGGCGAGGCGCTCCTGCGAGTGGGGTCGGTGGCGCAGGGACGAGCGGGAGGCGGGGTGCCCTGGCAGTGGCGGCATGCGCGGAGGCGCAAGGCGGCAGGGCGCGGCCAGGCTTGCCGGCGACGGGGTCGGCGTGTGGTGGCAGGGGCACGCCAGCGAGGGTCTGGCCGGCGCGGTGGAGCTCATGCTCCGGTGGGAAGGCGAACGCGCGGGGCGGCGACGCTCGTGCGGGAGGCCGATGTAGGCGCTCAGGGAGCGAGGGGCAGTGCGACTCGGCAGCGGAGGGAGAGGCGTTCCGGCGGGCGGCGGGGGAGCGCGTGGGCGCGGGGCAGGGGAGCTGCAGGGTGGCGCGGCCCGGTTGCGCCCCGGGGCAGGCCGACCATGGGCCGGGCGGGCCGCGACGATGGGAGGAGAGAGAGGAGGCTGGCGGGGTCACGTGGCGAGGCCTGAGTGGCTGCGGGCAACGGCGGGATTTCGTCCGGCGGGAACAAACATGTCCGGCGGCGAGGAGGAGTCTAGGCTAGGGTTTCATCCGCGAAAGTGGAAGGGGAGGGCCTATTTATAGGTAGAAGGAGCTAGGAGACTCCAAATGAGGTGCGGTTTTCGCCCACACGATCGTGATCCAACGATGGATAGCGTGGAGGGGAGTTAGATGGGCTAGTGGGCTGTTGTGGAAGGGTGCTGGACTTCAAGAGAAAAGGGGGTTTCTGTTAACTCGGTTAACCGTTGGGGCATCAAACGACCTACAAATGGAACGAAATTTAATATGAGATCTACCAGTGATATACCAAGGCCACTCGGCAAATCTCAGCCCATTCCAAGAACATTTTTCGGTGGCTCACAATACAAGATCTAAGAGGTACAACGGGTGCAAGCGAGTGTGGTTGGGCTCAGAACGGACAATGGAGAGAATTGGGGGAATCCGAACGGATGCAAGTTTTGAAAAACGTGCAGATGAAATGCAGATGATGACATAGCAATGTGCAACACGCAAGGAAATGACATGGCAACGATGGCGACTAACTGGAAGACACATGGCGCATCGGTCTCGGGGTGTTACAACTCCCCTCCACTAACAAGAGATCTCATCCCGAGATCTTAGGAACGAGATGGAAGAGAAAGAGGAAGAAGTGAAAAAAAACCACAAGAGAGAAGATGAACAAGCTCAAGAGCACTCGGGTAGAAAACAGGAACAATGAATATGACGATAATGAAAAGCTCAAGAAACAAGATAGACTCTGAAACCACTCCAGTTAGCACAATATAGGAAAGGGAAAAGAACGAAAGAATTTCGGCAGCACTCCGGCTGAAAAATGGAATGAATAGTATATGAACTTCACAAGATGGGATGACTCTTGACGAGATGAACAACGCAATGCCTCTGGAAGAATTGAAAGAGTTGGGTGAAAAGAACGAAGAAGAAGAGAATGAATCGCCGAAAAGAATTAGAAAACGAATGAAGATACATGAGTGAGTCAAGATGCAAGAGAACGAAGATATCGCGAACTGATTAAAGAATGCTTGAACAAATCACCTGTACAAATATGGGAACGAACAAAGCTGAAAAGTTGGAACGAAGGAATCTTTTGAAATGGAAGCCTCCGGATAATCGAAATGGAGTAAAAACTCCTAGAATACTCCGGGTGGTTAAGAAAAGAATATCTGACAATTGGAATAATTCGCGAGGATAACATGAAGCTAGAAACACAAATCTACGAGAGAACGGCCAAGATTTAGAGGAAAAACTCTTCTTTGGTCTTCAAATGACGACGAGAAGCACCACCAAAATTACTAAGATACTCCGGTAGAATGAGAAGCAAAGAGGTTGAGCCAACAAGGAAATGATTTGAAAGTAATCTTGCAAAAGCATCTGACTGATGAAATTCATTCTTACGTCAAACTCCGAAAAGAATTATGAATGGCTCCAGAATAATTAGAAGAGTCAGGTAAGATCCAGGGAAAAGACCTGTGGGTTAGGGCCCACTGAAGAGAAAACACCGTTGGAAAGGATTGTTGAACAGATAGATGATGCACCGGAACAATTGAAATATTTGAATGAGGTGATACCCTCGAATTAATTCAAACACCGACGAATCTCCTGAGATGTCTTGAGAACTTCGGAAGGATAAACTGGCGAGAGGCGAACGAACAGGGAAAACACTTGAATCAAGGAAAGGATTATGATGAACCCAAAAAACTTGAATTGAGTCCACCGGAGAAGAAAAAGAGATGAAGGATGTCGAACTAGAAAAGAAATCAACGGTTGAAACAATTGAAGAAAGACTAAAGAGGCTCCGCACGAATGAAATTGATGGTCGAAAGAGACTCAGGTTCCGGGAAGAAGAGGGTGGGAGGGCGGGGAAAACAAAGGCAACTTGGAAGGGAGAACCGACGAATAGCTTGAAGAGAAAACACCGGTTGAAAGAATGCAAAGGCTTCGCACGAGTAGGATGGTTACTCGATTACAGACTCCAGCTCCAAGAAGAGAAAAGGGTCGGTGGGTGGGAAAAGACAACAACTGAGGATTGAACTTGGCAAAGATGAAGAGGCTTGAGTCAACTTGACAAGAAATGCACCGAATGAAAAGAGCTGAGAACCAACGAACGAAAAAAAAAACCGCGTGATTCTAAAGAAGAATTGAAGGGGAAGAGGAGTAATTCAAAACACCTACATCAAGATTCCTCACCAGAGCGACGAAAGGGCAAAGAAGTAAAAACAAATCCTACTCTCCGATATAACTAGACTCCAAAAACAGTTTTCTCCTAGACTCAACAACGGCAAACTATGATCAATCAAGGGGGCTACTATGGTCGGTCGAGGCTCTGATACCAACTTGTCACGGCCAATATGCGACCCTATCCTAAAGGAACTCGAAGGTCCCACCAAGGATAGAAGCGCATATTTGAGACGCTTTTGCAAGGTGGATATCATTACATCGTACCATTACATAATAGTTGGGGATACATACAAAAGGCATACAATGCCACATGAATACAATAACATCATTGTCGGGGAAACTGATCCACGAACACCTATGGGGACCGGGCCCCTTTCGGTTCGGAGGGGGGCGGAGGTCGCGCAAAGAGCGGATCGAGGCAGTACACGCGAGCAGTTTACCCAGCTTCGGGCCGCACGGATGCGTAAAACCCTACTGCTGCTTGTCTGATTGTATTGAGTTCTTGCTCGGGAGCGATGGACGCTACCAGACCGAGCGTGAGACTGTTCTTGGTGTTTTTGGATGAGCTGGACCTGAGCCGAACCCCTTTCTACGTTGCGCATGGGCCTCCTTTTATACTCTCAAGGGGTCACCGACAGGTGGCAACGTAGACTAGAAGGGTAAAAATGGAAAAGAATTGCGGTAGGTGCAGCTACCGCTACTGTGGACACAGTGCACCCTACCTAACTCTGACGGCAGGGGACAAGGTCATTGAATGCCTGTCTAAGTTGCCTAAATAGTGCAAAAAGTGACCGTTAGGAGCGCCACCGTTTGCCACGATGGCCTTCTCTTCATCTCCGCTTGCCACCGCGTACCCCTCGCTGCACAGGCTCCCGCCACGCGCCCCTCAGAAAGCCTCACGGCGACACGCGGGCGGGTGCACTGGAGTGTGGGTATGGAGTGGCAGCTGGTCCCCGGCAAGTACCTTGTCGGGGTCGTCGTCTTGTCGCGTCCGGAAGCTTGTCGCTCGCCGGACCTTGCCGGGACGTGCGGTGCATCGCGGCAAGTTTCTTGAAGTGTCGTGGTTGGCCTTCCCGGCAAGCTCCTCTTGCCGGGGCCTTGTCTCTTCCCGGCAAGCTCCTCTTGCCGGGGCCTTGTCTCTTCCCGGCAAGCTCCTCTTGCCGGGGTCTTGTCTCTTCATCTTAAATGCTTTGTTCTTGAATGGCCCCAAAGAAACCCACGGAGGACTCTGGCGGTCGTCTGGCAAGCCTTGCCGCGGGGCGCTGCAACTGCCCGTGCACAAGTTCGGGATACTAAGGTACCCCTACTCTAGTACACCGACAGGAGCCCCCGGGCCTGGGCCACACACGGTGCCGAGCGCTGTTGGGCCAGGCCCAAAAAAGTGCACGGGCACGCGCGGCCTGGGTCGTGCCGAATCTGACTCCGTATCCACCGCGCCCCCCGTAACGGCACGCGTCAATCGCGGCGTCGTGGGAGAGATCGTGGGTGGTTGTTTATTCGGAAAGAGCGTAACGTTCGCCCCCTCCTCCTTATAAGCAGGGGAAACAGGGGCATTTCCCCCACCTTCGCCCTTCGCTGCTGCAATCTCAGAAATCTCCGCTGCCCTCCTCCGCTTGCAGAGTTGAAAGAGAGCAGCGCTCCGCCCCCGTCGCTGCCGCCACCACCAGTGCCGTCGATCTCCCCCACCGCCTCCGCCATGCCTCCGAAGCCCGGGAAGGGGAAGGCCACGAAGGCTGCGGGCGCGAAAGCTGTGAAGTCGACCGAAGCGCAGCGGCTTGAGGCGCTGCGGAAGGAGCGGGCCACTTTCCCCCCCGAGCTCTCCGCGAAGGAGCTGAGGGAGTGGTACTATCTCTTCTGGTCGACGGAGACGTGGGCGCATCCGCGCACGAAGGTACTCTCCGCCGTCGCCTCGCAAGCAGCTCCAGTTGGCGGGTATCCTTTCTTCGCCGTGTTCTTCTTTTCTTGCCACTGCTAGTCATGTCATGGGAACACTTTATTAGAGGCGCGACAAGTTATTTTTGTAATATAACTCTATCTTAGGTAAAAAATTGCAGTGTTACTTCCTTTACTCGACTCTTGGCTTTGTATGGTTCTGCCCTACGCTTTCTAGGGAAACTTGCCGGTGCAGGCACCCTTGCCGCGAGCGCCGAGTGCGGAACTTCAGCAGCCTGCTGGCGGGGTCGCTACCGACAAGCAACCTTGTCGCAACTAGTTGCAGCTCACTTAAGCTGTTGAGCGGACTCCAAAAAAAGTAAGGGCGCAGCTAGCTACGAGTTGGTTCCTCCGCGCACAGGTTTTCCATACAAAGCACGGTCGTTCAAGGAAAATAACTCAAAAACTTAAAAACTGATTGCTCAAACTTTAGCAACTTAGCTTTTCTGTCGTCTGTTTCCCGGCAAGGAGAAACTTTCTTGAATGGCCTGGTCCA
>NC_041389.1:176323706-176329787 GCF_002162155.2 Triticum dicoccoides | reverse complement strand
CCGGTAAACCTTGTGGGCGAGGGAACCTTCCTTCTTTTGAGAAAGAAACAGAGAAATAAAGTAATGATATGGAGCTTTACGGCTCGTTATCGCTTACCGGGGTCTGGTGCTGCACAAAGTGTCAGATAACATATGCGAAAATGGACTACAGCATAAAAAAACTGACAAGATGTGCGGGGCACGTGAACTTTACTGGTGCACGGGGTCTGCGCCCAGCTTTGTACAAAGGATTACATGCAACAGCGGCAAGACTTGTACAAAAGGTGGTTGCCGGAAAAGCTTCCGGCAACCGCACCCTACGGGTAAAACTTATGAAGATGTTCGATGTTCCAGGAGTTGCTCACCGGAATGCCATCTTCGGTCCCAAGGCGGACAGCGCCGGGCCTAGTGACTCGTTTCACCCGATAAGGGCCTTCCCACTTCGGTGTCAACTTGTTGGAATTCTTGGCGGACTGAACACGCCGAAGAACAAGGTCGCCTTCCTCGAAGCTTCTGGCTTTAACTTTGCGGCTATGGTAGCGACGCAAAGCTTGCTGGTAGCGAGCAGCTCGCACAGCAGCCTGAAGACGGTCTTCCTCAAGGAGCAGCGCGTCATCTTGCCGCAGCTGCTCTTGCTCGAGCTCATCATAAGCGAGCACTCGAGGTGACCCATAAACGAGTTCCGTGGGGAGAACTGCCTCTGCTTCGTAGACTAGAGTGAAAGGTGTCTGGCCAGTGGCTCGATTTGGCGTCGTCCTGATCGACCAAAGAACCACCGGCAGCTCCTCGATCCAGTTTCTTCCGCACTTGTGCAGCCTGTCGAAAGTTCTGGTCTTGAGGCCTCGCAGCACTTCAGCATTTGCCCTCTCCGCTTGACCGTTGCTTCTCGGATGAGCAACAGAAGCGAAGCAGACCTTGGCGCCAAGATCTTGGACGTACTGCATGAAGGTGCGGCTCGTAAATTGCGTGCCGTTGTCGGTGATGATCCTGTTAGGGATCCCGAAACGGCAAACAATCGACCTGAAGAACTTGACTGCTGACTGTGCTGTCACCTTCCTCACTGGTTCCACTTTCGGCCACTTTGTGAACTTGTCGATGGCGACGTACAAGAACTCAAAGCCCCCGACAGCTTGAGGAAAGGGGCCGAGGATGTCGAGCCCCCAGACCGAAAATGCCCAGGATAAAGGGATCGTCTGGAGAGCTTGAGCTGGCTGGTGTATCTGTTTGGAATGGAACTGGCACGCTTCACACTTGGTTACTTGTGCAGTTGCATCCTGGAGGGCTGTCGGCCAGAAGAAACCTTGTCGGAACGCTTTGCTGGCAAGTGCTCTTGCGCCAATGTGGTGACCACATATGCCTCCATGTATCTCTGCCAACAGCTGTTGTCCATCTTCCCGGCAAATGCACTTCAATTTCACACCGTTGAGTCTTATTCTGTACAGTGTGTTGTCGACAAACTTGTACATACTTGACTACCGGCTTACTCTTTCCGCTTCTTCTTGCTCTTCGGGAAGTTCTCCTGTCTGAAGGAAACGGACAATCTGCTGCGCCCATGCTGGAGCTTGCCGCTCGACAACAAGAGCTAAAGGCATATCTGTTGTTGTGGGAACATCCGCTTCTACGGCAAGAACCTGCGGTTTGGCCGGAGCGTGATGTTCCCAGGCAAGCTTGCCGGAGCAAAACTTGTCGGGAGCGTTTGCTTCAACGGAACAAACCGAGAGGTTCGCCGGAGCAGACTGCTCCTCAGCACTCTTGGCGCCGATCTTGGGGACCTTCTTGGCGGAGGCTTCGGGAAGCTCTGCCGATAAGTAGTCACCGGAAAACAACTTTCTCTTCTTACTTTGTCCAGTCGACGGTGTTACGGATGGTTGAGTCAGCTTGAGTACAAAAATCCCTGGTTCCACAGGTAACTTTAGTGCTGCGCACTTTGACAGACCGTCAGCAATATCGTTCTGAGCTCGTGGAACGTGCTCCATTTGCAGGCCGTCAAAGTGTGCTTCTAGCTTCCTTACTTCATCAACATATGCTTCCATCAACGGACTCTGATAGCTTTTGTTTACTTGGCGGACGACCAACTGCGAGTCACCCCTGACAATGAGCTTGTTAATCCCAAGGTCTGCTGCGATTCTGAGGCCGGCAAGCAAACCCTCATACTCTACGGTATTGTTCGTTGCTTGCTCCTTGGGAAAATGCATCTAAATTGTTATCTCATGTGCGTGGATTTGCTTGCCGGCCCCAAGGTCTGCTGCGATTCTGAGGCCGGCAAGCAAAGCCTTGCCGCGGGGCGCTACAACTGCCCGTGCACAAGTTCGGGATACTAAGGTACCCCTACTCTAGTACACCGACAATCATACACAAGAGCAACATCTGACTACGGATGAAACACAAATGGAAACTCAAACGAGATCCACCCTGCTAGTCCAGGCTGCCGACCAGTAACCTATCCCCTGAACGATGAAGCAGAAGAAGAACTCAAAACAGGCAAGCATCGCTCTCACATCATGATCATCGCATTACCTGTACCTGCAACTATTGTTGTAGTAATCTATGAGCTACGAGGACTCAGCAATCCCATTACCATGGGTATCAAGACTAGCAAAGCTTAATGGGTATGGAATGGATAAGTGGTGAGGTTGCAACAAGTGACTAAGCAAGTATGGTGGTTAACTTACGAGTACAAGAATAAGATGAGAAGCTACACAGATGGTCGCAAACTAGTAATGATCAATAAGTGATGCTGAACTACTTACGTTCAAACATAACCCCACCGTGTTCTCTTCTCGAACTCACCCGAAAAGATACCATCACTGTTACGCACATGGTTGGTGTATTTTAATTGGAATCTGGTGTCAAGTTCTCTACAACCGAACATTAAAAATTCCCATCTGCCACATAACCGCGGGCACGGCTTTCAAAAGTTTAAACCCTGCAGGGGTGTCTCAACTTAGCCCATGATAAGCTCATGATTCGGGGAGACAATCCTCCATTGCGGGACATCCGATCAGACTCGGGATCCCAGTGCACAAGTCATTTTGACATTGGCAAAACTAATCCAGCAAAGCCTCCTGGCGTGTCGACACCCTGATAGTAGCTGCGCGTATCTCGTCTCAGGCCACGGCCGGATAGGTCAACCTACGAGTAAAACCAGATCCTCGGGTTGCCCAGTGGTGGCCCCGCAGTCTGCCCGTTTGGGACCAACACAATCAGCGCTGGCCCCTCCCTGCTATGTAGAAAAATCCTCGGGTTCGTGACGCCATATGCCAATTAATTATTTAGTTCAAGTATTATTATGGCAAATGTTAAAACCAATGTTGGGCCTTGCTGGAAGTGTTTTATTCAAAACAAACTGCGAAGAGGGGCCCATAAACCCACACCATGTTAGGGACGCAAAATCAAGGAACATAACACCGGCATGACGGAAACTAGGGCGGCAAGAGTCAAACAAAACACCAGGCATAAGGCCGAGCCATCCACCCTTTACCAAATATATAGATGCATTAATTAAATAAGAGATATTGTGATATCCCAACATAAACATGTCCAACATGGAGCAATCTTCAACTTCACCTGCAACTAACAACACTATAAGAGGGGCTGAACAAAAGCGGTAACATAGCCAAACAGCGGTTTGCTAGTAAGGGTGAAAAGATTAGAGGCTGGCATGCAATTTGGGAGGCTTGATAAACAAGTGATAGGTAGCACAACATAGCGATCGAACGAAGTAACTAGCTTAGCAATGATAGTAGTGAGATCCAGGGTAACGGTCATCTTGCCTAAAATCCCGCAAGGAAGAAGAACGAGTCCATGAAGAAGACGAATGAACAAAGTCGAACCAAGCGTAATCGAACGACTCATCATGATCGCAACGAAACAGGAACTATCGAGAAGAAGCACAACCGGAAAGAAGCAAACAAGATGGTAAACACACAACACATAAACATGACATGATGCCCAACCAAGTATGATGCATGACAAGGCTATATGATGCTACTCATGGCAAGAGATCATGCAAACAAAAACAACACGTCAAAGCAAGTTTAAATGAGGCCGAAAACAACATATAACAAATCCGGTAAGTCCTCATATGCAAATTTCAAAATTGGTCCAAATCTGAACAAACATTAAGTTGAAGTTGTTAAACAACAAGTTAAAAAGCCCCATGATGATCTACACGAAATTCTATTCAAGTTACATAAAAAGTTCATTTAATTCGGAGCTACGGCCTAGAAGCTATCATGAACACAAGTTAAACATGGCATTGATGCAAAATGCATCCAATCATCAAGCAAACACCTCAAAACAAGGATGCAACATCATATGATGAAAGTACATGCAAAATCAAGCAAGTTTCATATAGAGCATGCTCAAAACGGAGCAACGGTGCAACACATACACTCCAAACAAGATATAACAATCTGCTCAAAACAGCAAGTAGGCACTTTGCAAACATCAAAACAACATGCTACAGCATCATAAGAGCACAAAATTGACATGACCTTCATTTAAAGATCACACACTTAAAATATCATAAACTTTCAGGTTGATAGGCATCAAGATTAACCCAATATGATCAATGCAAAAATCAACTTTAAACACAGAAGCATATGCATGAGCAGAGTTAATATGATGACAACTTGAGAGCAAGAAAGATACAAGCTACAACAAGTTTACATAGCAACCAAGGGCATGGCATCACAGTACACATAACAAAGAGCACATAACATCATGGCATCATATACATATGGCTCATGGATTAGTAGGAACCAGCATGACAAGATTGAATGTTGAAACAGTTTTAGCAAGTGTAAAACAACAACATTATGATAGCATGTTTGTAATCATGGAACAGAGGCATATGGCATCCAAAATTAACAACCATGGAATGTGAACCACTTAGTCATAGCATAATTCAAAAGATGTAATTGGAGCATCTCCAGAAGAGGCATGGATCACTCAGTAACAAGCTCACAACAAGGCATCATGAAGTTAACAGAAAACTGGAACAACATGTAGGAATATTCATGGCAATGAAAACATATACTAAAAGACATATATATGGCATCACAATGCATGAAACAATAGATCGTAACATATAAAACAAAACATGTCAACTAAGCATCTCCAGATTATGCATGGATTAATTGGTAGCATCGATGAAACTTGGCAACATGATATGACAGAAACGGACTTGACATAACATTAACAGCAAGTGGCCCACTTCACAAGCTTGATGCACTCACCATCGGGCATATAAAAATACATGGATTGCACCCCTGAACAGATGGCTTGTTTATTCTCCTAAAACATGTATACATCATGCTCATAGGGTGCACACATAAAATGCAACAAAAATGACAAATCAGCAAGTAAACAGCAGTTTTCAGCAGTTAACAGCAAAATGCACTTTTGCAACAAGGATTCATATATCAATATGCACCCTAACATGAATGCAAAGCACATCAACATATAGATCATGAAGATTAGAACATGTGAATATCATGATCATCATCATAGGATCAACAGCGACAAAGTTATAGCACTCACAAGATAGCTATATGATGTTAACAATCAGCAGATTACATCAGTTTATATCATTTAGCAATTTTGCAACGAATATTAAGGCATTAATATGAACAAGAACATGAATGCAGACTACTACATCATGAAGAGCACTCTGAGATGAACATTTTGACAGATCATGCACACAAAACGGAGCAATATGCAAGAAGTTAAGACGGGTCAAACATGCACACATGACATTTTAATTTTAGGGACTTGGTGGAAAATTCACCTCGCGAGATCGGGACGGAGAGATCCCGGGATGGAGAGGAGCGGGAGGGGGACGAGCGTTTGGTTGGGGGTGCTGGACGGCGGCGGGCCGAGCAGGGCCAGCGAGGCACTCCGGCGAGCGGGGTCGGCGGCGCAGGGACGAGCGGGAGGCGGGGCGCCCTGGTGGCGGCGGCGCGCTCGGAGGCGCAAGGCGGCGGAGCGTGGCGAGGCTTGCCGGTGACGGGGTCGGCGTGCGGCGGCGGGGCCACGTCGGCGAGGGTCTGGCGGCCTGGTGGAGCTCGTGCTCTGGTGGGAAGGCGAACGCGTGGGACG
>NC_041389.1:176291985-176323374 GCF_002162155.2 Triticum dicoccoides | reverse complement strand
TGCGGGGCGGCGCGGCCCGGTCGCGGCCTGAGGCGGGCACGGCTGTGGGCTGGGCGGGCCGCGACGGTGGGAGGAGAGAGGGGAGGCTGGGAGGTGATGTGGCGAGGCCTGCGTGGCTGCGGGCGGCGGCGGGATTTCATCCGGAGGGAACGGACATGTCCGGCGGCGAGGAGGAGTCTAGGCTAGGGTTTCATCCGCGGAAATGGAAGGGGAGGGCCTATTTGTAGGTACAGGAAGCTAGGAGAGTCCAAATGACGTGCGGTTTTCGCCCACACGATCGTGATGCAACGACAGACACCATGGAGGGGAGTTAGATGGGCTAGTGGGCTGTTGTGGAGGGGTGCTGGGCTGCAAGAGAAAAGGGGTTTCCGTTAACTCGGTTAACCGTTGGGGCATCAAACGATCTCCAAATGGGATGAAATTTGACGGGCGTTCTATCGTTGATATACCAAGGCCACTCAGCAAATCTCGTCCCATTCCGAAAATATTTTTCGGCGGCTCACAAAACAAGATCTGAGAGGTACAACAGGTGCAAGCGAGTGTGGTTGGGCTCAGAACGGACAACAGAGAGAACCGGCGGAACCCGAACGGATGCAAGTTTTGAAAAACATGCAGATGATGACATGGAAAAGTGCAAATCGCAAGCAAATGACATGGGAACGACGGCGAATAACTGGAAGACACCTGGCGAATCGGTCTCGGGGCGTTACACATAGGTTTAGTCCGGCGTGCTGACCTCTCTATTAAGCCTAGGTCGGGTTGCAGCATATTGTTTGGCCGAGGCCGTGCATGACCCAAAAAAAGTGTGTCCGGACAGAGTTAATCGAACGTGGTGGGTAAGTTGGTGCAGCCCTGTAGGGAAGAAAACATCTATCGATAGATTGTCCTACGGTAACGGACACTCGGAGTTGTATCCCGATCGATACAACTTGAACTGGATGCTGAGGCATGATTTGGATATGTTGCTTCGGGAGTCGAGAAATGATCCCGGAGCATTGATACAACAGCATAAATATGACCTATGTTATACTACACTACTCCCTCTTGTTGCTGCAAGATGGTGGTTTCCAGAAGATACTAGTCTTCGATAGGACTAGCTTCTCCCCCTCTTATTCTGCATTCTGCAGTTAGTCCACAGATACTACCCCTTTCATTGATATCGATGCATAAGTAGTGTAGATCCTTGCTTGCGAGTACTTTGGATGAATACTCACGGTTGCTTTGCTACCCCTTTCCCCCTTCTTTCTTCTTTCTGGTTATTGCAACCAGATGGTGGAGTCCAGGAGCCAAATGCCACCTTTGATGACTGCTACTACCCCAAGGGTGCCTACTACTACGTGAAGACCGCCGACGACCAGGAGTAGTTAGGAGGCTCCCAGGCAGGAGGCCTTGCCTTTTCGATCGATGTTGCTTTTGTGCTAGCCTTCTTAAGGCAAACTTGTTTAACTCATGTTTGTACTCAGATAATGTTGCTTCCACTGGCTGTTGTGTATTCAAGCCCTTGAGGCCCCTGGCTTTTAATATAAAGCTTGCATTATTTTAATTTGTGTCTAGAGTTGTGTTGTGATATCTTCCCGTGAGTCCCTGATCTTGATCGTACATATTTGCGTGTATTATTAGTGTACGATTGAATCAAGGGTGTCACAATACCTTCCCTTTTCATGTCAATTAAGTGATAATGAAACCTTGGCTTCTTATGCTAATGGTATATATGATTACTATGATGTGGAACGGATAGAAGAATTTGTTGCTTTTAAGGGTGCTTATGAAATTGAATCTTTTTTTATGAAGTTTGAAGAATTTGATGATTTAGTTTATAGACCTAAAAATTTTGTTGTCTTAAAATATTGCTATGATAATTATAAATACAATGCCGATATTGATGTATTTATTAAGAAAGTCTCTGTTGTCCAAGAAGAGGCTAATATTTTGCATGAGTCTATTGAAGGAACTGATGAAACTGTGAGCTCATTGGATGAAAAAGATGATGAGGAGAGCGAAGAATAAAAGGAGGAAGAGCGGAGTAGCTACCCGTGCCCACCTTATATGAGAGTAACCCTCCAACTCATACATTATTTAATGTCCCTTCATGATCCCGGTGATTCATTTGAAATATCCCTTTTTGATGAACTTGATGCTTCCTGGCCATGACGCCAATATGAATTATGCGTATGGAGATGAACTTGCTATGGTTCCTTGTTAAGAATGATATTGGTGCTATTGCACCCACACATGATAGTCCTATTATCTTTTTGAATTCTCCATACTACAATATATCTGAGAAATCTGCACTCATTAAGGATTACATTGATGGGTTGCCTTTTACCGCTGCACATGATGATTTTGATGAATATAAAATGCATTTTCTTGCTGCTCCTACTTGCAATTATTATGAGAGAGGACCTATATCTTTGCCTCTATGTTTCCAACACGATAAAATTGCAAGAAACTGCTTATACTATGTATTGGCCTTTACTTGATGTGCATGAACTGTTCTTGTATGACATGTCGATGCATAGGAAGAGAGTTAGACTTCATCATTGCATGATATATGTTGCTTTATGCTCACTACTAAATGCCAAATCATTGTTAATTAAAATTTGCTTTGATATACCTTGGGATCCGGGTGGATTCATTAATTGAGAACTTTATGCCTAGCTTAATGGCTTTAAAGAAAGCGCTGCCAGGGAGATAACCCAGAAGTTTTAGAGAGTATATTTATTTCTGTTGAGTGCTTTTATAAAGTTTAAAAACAAAAAAATAGAGGGGAACTTAAAACTTCACAAAAAGAAAAGCAAAAGTGAGAGGTCGCGCATTGAGAAAGTGGGAGCTAGCCTTGAACTTTGTTCATGCCCATGGAAACTTTGTGAATCTTAATTACACAAATTTTCAACACAAATAATTATCCCCTTGCACAAATCAATTGTATTGTAAAATTATTGTGCCAATATTTTCCTTTAGGATGAGTAGATTGCTTGTTGGTATGTACGGTGCAAAAACAGAAACTTTGGTTGTAGTGCGCGATTTTACATTTTTTACTAGAACGTCAAAAGCTTCTGAAACCTTTTTGCACGGCCTTTCTATACAAATTATCTATTTTGTCCTAATTTTTAAGAATTTTTGGAGTACCAGAAATATGGTAGATGGTCATATTAATACAGACTATCCTATTTAAAACAGATTGTGTTTTGGATGCATTATTTTGCTTATTTTGATGAAACTATCGATTTTTATCGGTGGTATAAGCCATAGAAAAGTTATATTACTGTAGCTACAATGCAAAAACAAAATATGCATTAAGCACCATGTTTAGTCGTAAAATCCTAAATAAAACTTGTGGATCACTGAATATGATATGTTTGATTCCTTGCAATAGTTTTGCGATATAGAGATGGAATATGTGGGAGGTAGTAGTAAACGGTTGTGGTTAGTAAGAGTATTGGTGTTAAGGTTTGTGATTCCCGAAGCGTGCACGTATAGTTATTTCTCGTTATACTATGAAGTTGGAGCATGATTTATTATTGATTTTCTTCCTTATGAGTGGCGGTCGGGGACGAGCGATGGTCTTTTCCTACCAATCTATCCCCAAGGGGCATGCTTAGTAGTACTTTGCTTCGAGGGATAATTAACTTTTGCAATAAGTATATGAGTTCTTTATGACTAATGTGAGTCCATGGATTATACACACTCTAACGTTTCCGCAATTTGCTAGCCTCTACGGTACCGTGCATTGCCCTTTCTCACCTTGAGATGTGGTGCAAACTTCGCAGGTGCATCCAAACCCCATGATATGATACACTCTGTCGCACATAAGCCTCCTTATATCTTCCTCAAAACAGCCACCATACCTACCTATTATGGCCCTTCCATAGCCATTCCGAGATATATTGCCATGCAACTTCCACCGCTTCCGTTTTGATGACTTGAGCATTCATTGTCATATTGCTTTGCATGATCATATAGCTGACATAGTATCTGTGGCTCAGCCACTGTTCATCATTTTTTATGCATGTTATGCTAGATCATTTTACATCCTGGTATTGCTAGAGGCATTCATATAGAGTCATATTTTGTTATAGGTATCGAGTTTTAATATTGAGTTGTAAGTAAATAGAAGTGTGAGGATGATCATCATTCATTTTCAGAGCATTTCCCTAGTAAGGAATTGAGGATGGAGACTATGATTCCCCCACAAGTCGGGATGAGATTCCGGACAATGAGAGAGAAAAAAATAAAAAAGAAGAAAGAAAGAAAACGAAAGAAATAAAGAAATAAAGAGAGAAGGGGCATGCTAGTTCCACACTTGTGCTTCAAAGTAGCACCATGTTTTTCATATGGAGAGTCTTCTATGTTGTCACTTTCATATACTAGTGGGAATTTTTCATTATAGGATTAGATGCACACCCACTTAGTTTTCATGTTGAGCTTTCATACACTTATAGCTCTTACTGCATTCGTTGCATGGCAATCCCTACTCCTCACGTTGATACCAATTGATGGGCATCTCCATAGCCCATTGGTTAGTCGTGTCGATGTGAGACTTTCTTACCTTTTTGTCTTCTCTATATTTACCCCTATCATCATACTCTATTCCACCTGTAGTGCTATATCCATGGCTTCCGCTCATGTATTGCGTGAGGGTTGAAAAAGCTGAAGCACATTAAATAGTATGAACCAGTTGCTCAGATTGTCATCGGGGTTGTGCATGATAAATACTTTGTGCTCAGAAGATAGAGCATCACAAGACTATATGATTTTGTAGGGATAGCTCTCTTTAGCGTTGATATTTTGAAAGACATGATTCTTTATTGGGATGCCTGAGTATTGATGTATTTATGTCAAATTATAGACTATTGCTTTAAATCACTCGTGTCTTAATATTCATGCCATGATTAGATATATGATCAATATTATGCTAGGTAGCATTCCACATCAAAAATTATCTTTTTTTATGATTTACCTACTCGAGGACGAGCAGGAATTAAGCTTGGAAATGCTGATACGTCTCCATTGTATCTATAATTTTTGATTGTTTCATGCCAATATTATACAACTTTTATACACTTTTGGCAACATTTTATATGATTTATTTGGACTAACATATTGATCCACTGCCCAGTGCTAGTTCCTGTTTGTGGCATGTTTTCTGTTTCGCAGAAAATCCATATCAAACGAAGTCCAAATGTAATAAAAATTTACGGAGAATTATTTTGGAATATTTGTAAATTTTGGGAGGTGGAGTCAACGTAAACGGGGGGCCACAGGCCCCAAGATACGCCAGGGGGTGCCAGGGGGTGCCCGGCGCACCCAGGAGTCTTATGCCCTCACCGTAAGGCGGTCGAGGCCTTCTTCTGGCGC
This sequence comes from Triticum dicoccoides, assembly GCF_002162155.2. Taxonomy (NCBI): domain Eukaryota; kingdom Viridiplantae; phylum Streptophyta; class Magnoliopsida; order Poales; family Poaceae; genus Triticum; species Triticum dicoccoides. The sequence goes on along the minus strand of NC_041389.1, from coordinate 176,318,016 downwards.
AAGAAATGATGGTATATGGAAAAAATCATGTAAAAATTTCAGCGCAATCGGAGTTACGGCTCTCCGGGAATTTAAAAAACGGTGAAGGGCCAGATCTGGGGACCGCGAAACAGAAGAGAACAGAGAGACATATGCCATCTCGGAGGGGCTCTTTATTATTGATTGTCTTCCTTATGAGTGGCGGTCGGGGACGAGCGAAACTCTTTTCCTACCAATTTATCCCTCTAGGGGCATGCATAGTAGTACTTTTCTTCGAGGGATAATTAACTTTTGCAATAAGTATATGAGTTCTTTATGACTAATGTGAGTCTATATATTATACACACTCTAACCTTTCCGCAATTTTCTAGTCTCTACGGTACCGTGCCTTGCCCTTTCTCACCTCGAGATGTGGTGCAAACTTCACAGGTGCATCCAAACCCCATGATATGATACACTCTATCACACATAAGCCTTATTATATCTTCCTCAAAACAGACACCATACCTACCTTATTATGGACCTTCCATAGACATTCCGAGATATATTGCCATGCAACTTCCACCACTTCCGTTTTGATGACTTGATCATTCATTGTCATATTGATTTCCATGATCATATAGCTGACATAGTATTTGTGGCTCAGCCACTGTTCATCTTTTTTTATGCATGTTACGATTGATCATTGCACATCCTGGTATTGCCAGAGGCATTCATATAGAGTCATATTTTGTTATAGGTATCGAGTTTTAATATTGAGTTGTAAGTAAATAGAAGTGTGATGATGATCATCATTCATTTTTAGAGCATTGCCCTAGTAAGGAAATGAGGATGGAGACTATGATTCCCCCACAAGTCGGAATGAGAATCTGGACAATGAGAGAGAAAAAAATAAAAAAAGAAGAAAAAAGAAAAAGAAAGAAAAAAAGAAAAAAAGAAAAAAGGAGAGAAGGGGCATGCTAGTTCCACACTTGTGCTTCAAAGTAGCACCATGTTTTTCATATGGAGAGTCTCCTATGTTGTCACTTTCATATACTAGTGGGAATTTTTCATTATAGGATTAGATGCACACCCACTTAGTTTTCATGTTGAGATTTCATACACTTATAGCTCATAGTGCATTTGTTGCATGGCAATCCTTACTCCTCACGTTGATATCAATTGATGGGCATCTCCATAGCACATTGGTTAGCCGTGTCGATGTGAGACTTTCTTACCATTTTGTCTTCTCTAGGTTTACCACTATCATCATACACTATTCCACACGTAGTGCTATATCCATGGCTTGCGCTCATGTATTGCGTGAGGGTTGAAAAAGTTGAAGCGCATTAAAAAGTTTGAGCCAATTGCTCGACTTGTCATCGGGGTTGTACATGATAAATACTTTGTGCTAAGAAGACATACCATGGCAAGACTATATGATTTTGTAGGGATATTTTGAAAGACATGAATGTTTATTGGTATGCCTGAGTATTGATGTATTTATGTCAAATTATAGACTATTGCTTTAAATCACTCGTGTCTTAAAATTCATGCCATGATTAGATATATGATCAAGATTATGCTAGGTAGCATTCCACATCAAAAATTATCTTTTTTTATCATTTACCTACTCGAGGACGAGTAGGAATTAAGCTTGGGGATGCTGATACGTCTCCATCGTATCTATAATTTTTGATTGTTTCATGCCAATATTATACAACTTTTATGCACTTTTGGCAACATTTTATATGATTTATTTGGACTAACATATTGAACCGGTGCCCAATGCCAGTTCCTGTTTGTGGCATGTTTTTTGTTTCGCGGAAAATCCATATCAAACGAAGTCCAAATGCAATAAAAATTTATGGAGAATTATTTTGGAATATTTGTGAATTTTGGGAGGTGGAATCAACGTAAACGGGGGGCCACAGGCCCCAAGATACACCAGGGGGTGCCTGGCGCACCCAGGTGTCTTATGCCCTCCCCGTAAGGCGGTTGAGGCCCTTCTTTTGGCGCAAGAAATGATAATATATGGAAAAAATCGTGTAAAAATTTCAGCTCAATCAGAGTTACGGATCTCCGGGAATTTAAGAAACGGTGAAGGGCCAGATCTAGGGAACATGAAACAGAAGAGAACAGAGAGACAGATGCCATCTCGGAGGGGCTCCCTCCACTCTGCCGCCATGGAGGCCATGGACCCCATATAGGGGGGAGGCCAAGATAGAAGAAGAAGGAGGGGGCTCTCTCCCCCTCTCTCCCGGTGGCGATGGAGTGCTGCCGGGGCAAGGATCGTGAAGGCAATCTACATCAACAATCTTGCTACAGTCAACACCAACTTTCTCCCCCTCTATGCAGCGATGTAGCACCTATTCTCCCCTCTGTAATCTCTACTTAAACATGGTGCTAAACTCCACATAATATTTCCCAATGATCTATGGTTATGCTATGATGTTTGAGTAGATCCGTTTTGTCCTGTTGGTTAATCGTGATCTTGGTTGGTATGGTTGTATAATTTATTTATGGTGATGTCCTACGGTGCCCTTCATGTCGCACAAATGAAGGGGCCCCCACTATAGGGTGTTGCAATATGTTCATGGTTTGCTTATTGTCAGTGTTGCAGGGGTGACAACACCCTAAACGCGGATAAGTGGGTTATTGCGTATGGGAGTAAAGAGGACTTGATACTTAATGCTATGGTTGGGTTTTACGACCTTAATTATCTTTAGTAGTTGCGGATGCTTGCTAGGCGTCCAACCATAAGTGCACATGATCCAAGTAGAGAAAGTATGTTAGCTCATTCCTCTCCCTCATATAAAATTACAAGAATGATTACCATTACTTGTTATCGATTGCCTAGGGACAAATTACTTTCTCGTTGACAAAAGCTATCCAATTTTATTACCTTGCAATTTATTCTTAGTTTTATTCTCGCAAAGTACTCGTAGTTTTATTCTTGCAAAATAGTTTCATACTTGTTTTAGGTAAAGCAAACTTCAAGTGTGCGTAGAGTTGTATCGGTGGTAGATAGAACTTGAGGGAATATGTGTTCTAAATTTAGCTCCTCGTTGGGTTCGACACTCTTATTTATCGAAAAGGGCTACAAATGATCCCCTATACTTGTGGGTTATCAATAACCTTGGTTCTTAGCTGAGAGAAATATTTATCTCTACTATATTGCATCATCCTCTCCTCTTCGAGGAAATCCCAACGCAACTCACAAGTAGCAATTGCCAACACACAAGATATTGATGAAGGATGTAATCATCTAAAGGCATAAATTGAGATTAAGGATGCAAATAAAAATAAATTTTCCTTAGCTACAATTCTAGTGCCTTCACTCATGTATTATGGTACACCATGTTTTCTATATCCAGAATATATTGGAGGAATTCATTATGGGAAAGTCTTATCCATCTATAACTCAACAACCTCTAGACGTAGAGAAATATCCAGTTAAACCATGAGAAGATGGAAATAAATTATTGGGACCCAAGGTTCCATATTCTAGTGCAATTGGATCCACCAAACACAATTGTTTAGGAATCAAGAATATCTTTGGATCTCTCTAATGCAACAAACATCTTGTCCCAATCTTCCAGTTTTAAAGAAATCTAGACACCAATATCATCGGACGCATGGATCAGATTCCCATTATGTCAGATCGTAGACATGCTTCATGTTCCTATTTTGTGTGACAGACCTCCCATGGAAGTCTTCAAAACATACCTTAGTGGCTACATCCACCAATCATTCTGAAGTATGATACATCACTTGTATTCTTGTAGCTTCACAGGATGATGAACCACATACACCAATCATGTAGAATTTGTTCCATTGGACTATCAATCAATATATTAAAGATAATGTTGCTTGTGTCGCTTAGATGCAAACATGTTATATAAGAAGCAATATGACTAAGCATATTGCCCTAAATTTGCAAGGATCAGGGGGCGTCTCTTCCTGAAATATAAACTATTCAAACATTATATCATACTCCTTTTCCATTTATGAGTTTACTCTCAAGGTTTCGTCAAGGTTTTTAATGTGGTAATATCAACACAAGAATATGTCATACCTCCTATTTTCCCCACCGGTGGTATTGATACGTCTCCAATGTATCTATAATTTTTTATTGTTCCATGCTATTATATTATCAATCTTGGATGTTTATATGCATTATTATGCTATTTTATATCATTTTTAGACTAACCTATTAACTTAGTGCCAAGTGCCAGTTTTTGTTTTTTCCCTTGTTTTTTCCTTTACAGAAAATCAATACCAAACGGAGCCCAAATGGAAAGAAACTTTTTGACGATTAAGACACCCTAGGAGCTTTGGGAGGATGCCATATGGGCCATGAGGCGAAGACAAGCTCAGGGGGCACGTCGTAGGGGGGCTCACCCTCAAAGCTTGTGGTCCCCTTGTAGCCCCTCTAACCCTAATTCTTCTTCTATAAATACCCAAATATTTCCCGTAGACCAGGGGAAGGCCAAAAATATTTTTCCGCTGCCGCAAGTATTTGTTCTCGCGAGATCCCACCTGGAGGCCTTTTCCTGTACTCTACTGGAGGGGGGTTCGACCATGGAGGGCTTCTACATCAACCTTGCTGCCCATCCGATGATTTGTGAGTAGTTTACCACAGACCTACAGATCCATAGCTAGTAGATAGATGGCTTCTTCTCTCTCTTTTATCTTCAATACAATGTTATCCTTGATGTTCTTGGAGATCTATTCGATGTAATCTTCTTTTGCAGTGCGTTTGTTGAGATCCGATGAATTGTGGTTTTATGATCAGATTATCCATGAATATTATTTGAGTCCTCTCTGAACTCTTTTATGCATGATTAAGATAGTTTTGTATTTTTCTCCAATCTATTGATTTGGTTTGGCTAACTAGATTGATTTTTCTTGCAACGGGATTGGTGCTTTGTAATGCGTTCAATCTTGCGGTGCTTATTTCCAGTGACAAAAAGGGACATGAAACGTATTTGTATTGCTGCCATTAAGGATAAAAGGATGGGGTTTGTTCATATTGATTGGATCTATCCCTCTACATCATGCCATCTTGCTTAAGGTGTTACTCCGTTCTTGTTAACTTAATATACTAGATGCATGCTGGATAGTGGTCGATGTGTGGAGTAATAGTAGTAGATGCAGGCAGGATTCAGTGTACTTTTCATGGACTTTATGCCTATATTCATGATGATTGCCTTAGATATCGTCATAACTATGCGCTTTTGTATCAATTGATCAAAAGTAATTTGTTTACCCATTGTATGCTTTCTTTCAAGAGAGAAGCCTCTAGTGAAATCTTTGGCCCCTGGGTCTATTTTTATCATATTATTTTCAGATCTATAAAATCGAAAACATAAAAATACCTTGCTGCAATTTATTTACTTTTATCTTATTTTGCGATTTCACTTATCTTTTATATCTATCACTATCAGATCTCATCCTTGCAAGTAATCGCAAAGGGATTGACAACCCCTTTGTCGTGTTGGGTGCAAGTATTTGTTTGTTTGTGCAGGTGCTATCATTGGAGACTTGTGTGTTCCTCCCACTAGATTGATACCTTGGTTGTTGACCGAGGTAAATACTTATCTCTACTTTGCTGCATCACCCTTTCCTCTTCAAGGGAAAAAGTAATGCACGCTCAAGAAGTAGTAGCTTTCTAACTAGGTATGGAAGGCATATTAATTGTCCTCTAAACTTACCAATGAGTTTTGTCTTTCGAGGTTTTCTCATATAAGTTATTAAAGAGATAATTACCTTCATATGTTATACAATTTTGTCCTTGTATTTTTCACCTAATTTTAAAGGAGTTTTCAATGACATATCATTTCACACTCTTTTCCCTTATGAGTTTTCTCTCTAAGTTTCTCATAAAAGGTTTTCAATGAGGCGATATATGAGATACTTTCCATTTTCCCCATGGGGTTTTAAAGAAAAGTATACAAAGCATATTTATTGTTCTCCAAACTCACTAATGAGTTTTCTCCTTCTTCAAAAGTTTTTCGCATGTGAGTTATCAAGGAGGCAATAATCATAATATGTTGCATCATTTTCTCCTTATATTATTTTCCCACATGGTTTAAAGGAGTTTTAGCAACATATCAGCACTATTCTCCTCATATTTTTCCCATACGGATTTTGGGGGAGACTCTCAAGATTATACGAAGGATTTCCCAAGTTGGAATGTGAATATACAAGAAGCCTTCAACGATGAAACATTGAAGAAGCAATGTTGTACAAGGGGAAGTGTTAGGAGATAATTAGTGAATTAATTAGCACATGTTTATTTTTAATTAGAAAATGATATTAATAAAGAGTCATTAGCAAAGGGGTGTGTCTAGCCTCGAACATTTATGCCCCTTCTCTCTCTCTCTCTCTCTCTCTCTCTCTCCTCTCTCTCCTCTCTCTCTCTCTCCTCTCTCTCCTCTCTCTCTCTCTCTCTCTCTCTCTCTCGCCAACATAAACTATTCTGGAGGGATGCCTCCGAACACGCACCTATTTTCCCAACCTCTTCCAGATGTATATATACTTGAGAATCAATAGAAATCAAGATTGATCATTCATTCACTTTCAATCTCGTTTTACTCCAACATGGACCATGGTATAGTGACCGTGCACAAACCAGATCGTCTTCCTGGTCATTTTAGGACGCCCGACTGTAAATGTTGTTAGATCAACTCCAACGCGTCAACCCAAACAGATGCAGATTTTGTATGATTTTTCTGTTTGGGTTGGCTAGAGGCGCGTTGTCCGACCGCGGCCGTGCAGATCTGGCTGATCGCCCAACCGGCCGACCCATTTGGTCCGGTCCGCTATTGGGAGGCCAAATTTTCACAATTAACATTCTATGCATATAAATCCAAATAGAAAGAAACATTATAACCAAATAAAACACATATTTTTTGCATCACAATAAATAGTTCACAACCAAATAAAAATATCATAGTTTAAAACCAAATGATATTTAAATTGTCAAAAATACATTGAAAGAAAAGAGCCGGTACATTTATTGGTTGCCAATGTGAGTCCACATATGCTCAGCCAAATCATTTTGAAGCTGAATGTGAGCATTTCTCTCACACATTTCTGTATGAAATTGGGTAAATTGTGCAAATGTTTACCGGTTCGTGCGCAAACTCAACATTGTCAGCCTAGAAATCTGAAAGCACAAGCGATCCCTAGGTGATTTTTATAATTAATGACAACATATTTCTTATTGGACTAATATCTTTATCTAGTATATTTTAGATAGTTCAACAATGGCGTAACATGGACAAGAGGATGTGGAAACCCTTCAAGATGCTAAGGATACAGATTGGCAAAAGCTCAAGACTCTTCAATTCTATTTTAGTGATCCAAGATCACATTGAGTCCATAGGAAAAGCCAATACTATTAAGAGGGGATGAGGTGTCGCTTAATGGTCTACTTGCTCAAAGTGCTTAGTGATATGCTCCAAAGCCCACAACCACTTCTCATATCAAAATATTTCCTAAACCTAAAGTCAAGCCATAGCCAGAAACCCTAATCAGTTCAGTCTCACCGATAGGGATTTCGGTCTCACCGAGATGGGATTGCAAACTCTCGGTTCCCCTTAATAATTTTTTGGCCTCACCGAAATGAGCGATTGGTCCCACCGAGTTCGCAATGCAAACTCTCTGTTTCCTTTTCGTAATGTTTCGGTCATAGCAAAGGGAGCCATCGGTCCCACCGAGTTTTCTTGACCAACTCTCTGGTTTTGCTTATTGCTGAAATCGCTCCCACCAAGTTCATGCAATCGGTCACACCGAGATGACGTTTTGCCCTAACTCTAGCACATCGGTGCCACCGAGTCGATCATGTCGGTTCCACCGAGATTCCTAACATTCACATTTTGAACTGAATTGGTCCCACCGAGTTCACCTATTCGGTCTGACCGAGTTGGGTCCAATGTGTGTAACGGTTAGATTTTGTGTGGATGCTATATATACCCCCTCCATCCCTTTCTCTATTCAAGAGAGAGCCATCAGAACGTGCCTACACTTCCACTACTCATTTTATGAGAGAGAACCACCTACTCATGTGTTTGAGACCAAGACATTCCAATTCAACTACAAGAATCTTGATCTCTAGCCTTCCCCAAGTTGCTTTCACTCAAATCATCTTTCCACCATAGCCAAATCTGTGAGAGAGAGTTGAGTGTTGGGGACACTATCATTTGAAGCACAAGAGCAAGGAGTTCATCATCAACACACCATCTATTACCTTTCAGAGAGTGGTGTCTCCTAGATTGGTTAGGTGTCACTTGGGAGCCTCCGTCATGATTGTGGAGTTGAACCAAGGAGTTTGTAAGGGCAAGGAGATCGCCTACTTCGTGAAGATATACCCAAGTGAGGCAAGTCCTTCATGGGTAATGGCCATTGTGGGATAGACAAGGTTGCTTTTCGTGGACCCTTTGTGGGTGGAGCCCTCTGTGGACTCGCGCAATCGTTACCCTTCGTGGGTTGAAGTTCCACCAACGTGGATGTATGATAGCACCACCTATCGGAACCATGCCAAAAATCTCTGTGTCTTCATTGCATTTGCACACTGCAATCCCATCCCTTTACCCTCTTGCAAATCGCATGCTTTAATATTTTCACTGCTTATACTCTTGTCATGCTTGCTTGAAATGTATTGTGAATGGTTAAACTTGTGCTAAAACTCCACCTCAACTTAAAGAACTTAAAAACTGCTACTTTTGCTTGTCGAGAGTCTATTCACCCCCCTCTAGACACCTCTTCTCGATCCTTTCAATTGGTATTAGAGCTTTGGTCTCCATTGCTTTGGTTTAATCACCATTGGAGGAAGATGGATGAGTCTATGATTGGGAGTATTAGACGTAGAGTACCTATGCTTGATGGAGAGTGCTATAGTGCTTGGAAAAATGAAATTCTTGATATTTTCAATGAATATCATGAACAAGTATATTACTAGCCCCTGTGCACCTCCTATTTATCCCTTGCATCCTACCCCCAATGAGTCTCTTGACATGATCCGCAATCTTAGAACTATTAATCTTATCATAAGAGGATTGCCTAGAAATTTGATTCACTACTGCAGGATGCTCCTAACGCGACACTACGATCAGACACCCTTTGACGAAACTGTGTGCGATGCATTAATCGCAAATGACGGTGTAAAAAAAACGTCAAAAAGGTGCAAAACGTTTGCAATGAAGGATGCATCAAACACGGTTCATATTTTAGTTCGATGTGTGATGCAGGGCATACGGTTCAGTGCAATTAACTGTTTGTGATGAGGAGAAACAAAAGAAACGGGCAGCCAGATGAAGGTGTGTGCGATAAATAGCATACAGTTCACTAGGATGAACTGTTTGTGATTAGGCAACACAAAAGAAACAGTCAGCCAGATCAAGGTGTGTGCAATATACGGCATGCGGTTCATTCCGATTAACTATTTGTGTTGAGACAAGAGAACATAAACGGTTCAATATAACAAGATGTTTGTGATACGCGGCAAACAGGTCTGTAATTAGAAATGTGTGCGAAGACCGATAATAACACAAACGATTGCTGCTAATAAGATGTGTGTGTTGTGCGATGGGATTGCATACAGAACACCAACACACACACACACACACACACACACACACACACTTATATGGACATGGTTGCATAACCAAATTAAACATCCACTTACATAGGTGGCTACTACAACCATGGCATTTGCACACACCAAAGTAAACTATTACATGCATAATTACATAGGTGGCTACTACAGACATGACATTTCAACACACCAAAGTAAAATATATACTACATGCATGATTAACTAGAATAAACGATCACTTGGTCATCTTTTCATCTACTGCTTGTGACGCTTGCTCTGCTTGTGGGTCGATCCGGGCTCGTCGATTTGGGTAAAGAGGCACTTCCTCATGTCAACGATCCGCTTGTGCATCTTGTAGCATGTGTACATGCTCTTGGCCGTGAACCTGCAATATCGATCGACACGCCCTGAAGGCAGTTCTAATTCGCAGCGTGTAACTCCATCGTGCCGCATGTAATTGCATCGCGTGGCAACGCGCGCGGCACAACCGCATGCATATGGGGCCCCTGACGTGATGATGTGCAGGCCCAGCCGATGGCAGGGCGCACACGGAGGAACGCAAGTAGAGCGCTCCGTAGTTGATGTGGGAGTCCTGGTTTAGGGGGGTCGTTGGGTGTCCGGTCTATCGGATATGGGCCGGACTGGTGGGCCATCGAGATACAAGACTGAAGATCACCTCTCGTATCCGGAAGGGACTTCCATATGCATGGATGGCAAGTATAGGTGTCCGGATATGCTATTTGCATTCTGTTAAACCGACTTTCTACAATCCTAAGCCCCTCCGGTGTCTATATAAACCAGAGGGTTAGATCGGAGGGAGGATCACAACATTGCTAGGCTAGCCCCTATAGCCTCGAATGTAATCAAGCAGGAGTATGGTTTTACCTCCATTAAGAGGGCCCGAACCTGGGTAAACACTATGTGTGACGCCCCGAAACCGATGCTCCAGTTACCTTCCATTTATCTTGTTGTTGTGTGTTTACCGTGTTTGTTTGCATTATCATAATTGTCTTTCATATTTCATTCCTATATGTTTATGCCATGATCATGTTGAGTGCCCTGCCATATTTACTATTCTTACATCATGATCATCATTGGTTATGTTGCATTGCCATGCCCATCTCATTGTCATATTGCATTATGTTCTTGCCATGTTCATCTTGTGCATTGTCCCTTATATATGTTGTGTGTTGCTCTAGTTGATGTGTGTGCATCACCCCTTGCCATCTCTCTCTCTCTCTCTCAATCTATAGCCATGCACCATCACCTCCTCCTTCCTTATTATTTCTTTCATTTTGGCAAGTGACATTTCCCCCTCCTCCATAAATGTTCATTCTTTTCATGAGGCTAGTTCACCATGCCTACACCCTCTCTGCCAATTTTCAGCTCATTTCGAGATGTTTCGGTTGGGTTAAAAAATGGCTCAACTTTGAATTTAATTCAAACTTGAATTATTTTTCTACCACTAAAAATGTCCAAAGCAATTTTATCAAATAGAGCATCATTCCAGGAGCATGATGATACTCTTATATGTGCCAAATTCATCTCCTACCTCCCTGGCCTTTTCCTTTTCTTCATCTGCGAATTTCAAATTTACAGAATTAAGAAGAAAAGGGGAAGCCCTCCCAGTGTAGCCAATTGGGCCTTTTCCCTCACCCGCAGCCCAACCAAGCCTAGCAGCAGCTCCAGCACAGCCCACCTGGCCCAACTCTGTTCATGGCCACCTCCTCTGTTTTCCCTCCGTCTCCCTCGCTCCAGACTCAGAGCGCTCGCGACGTCGCGTTGTGACCTCACGGACATCGAGGCCAGCGGCTCCCGTGCCCCCCTATAAAGCCGCTGCCCTGCGCCCTAGGATTCCCCCTCCCCCTCAAGCCGCCACCACCTCTCTCTTCATTCGTTCCTCCTTCGTTGCCAACCGAGGGTGCCTGATCGGAGCCTGGTTAACCCAGCCGTTATACCGTAAAGTAGCGCGGACTCCTCAGTTGGTGTCCGGATAGTTGGCTGTCATATCAAAATATTGATAGGCAGGCACGACTCGCTACTCCGACAGTGGTATCATTTCCGCTCTAAGGGTGGGGTTCAGCCTGGCCCATAGATGTGACTATATCACACGGGGCTGGCCTAATGGTTTGCCACGTGGAATCTAGTCAATGTGGTTGTCCTATTAACATATGGTAATTACTGTATGAGGGGAAAGTGCCGAAGACTTATTCTTTGGCGTGGTATTTGTTTGGTGATCCGAGGACAGCCGTTAGAGTGGTGGGCCAGTAAAACTTGGCCTTTGCACTTGGCATCTTTTAGAAGATGCTATTTGTGGATTCATACCCGCGGGGGCTTTATGTGAGATGGAGCCCCCAGACTACTGGGTCCAGAGGTAGTGCAATTAAATTGTTGTGGTTGATATTGTTCGGACGGCCGATGTGATCGGGGGAGATCGATCGTACTTTTATTCTCTGGAGGATCTTTTGACTTCGCCGTTATTGGACTCCTCCCCTCATTATTTACGGCACACGACCGGCCACTTTGTTTTGAGGATCCGACATTCTCTATTGGTATGCTTGGTCGTCCTTCTAGGAGAACCATGAATTTCACATGGTTGATCGAGTATGTTGCTCGGGCCGGATAGGCTTGAGTTGTTCTTTGTCCGCTGACCGGACTGGGAGTTGCTGGATTTGGCACCAACTTCCCTGACTTGACGTTTATGACAATTGCACCAAGGCTTGAGGATGTCTCTTCGTGTATCCTTCGTATTGTCTTGGACCGTTGTGGTGTGTTGACGTCGGGGTATGTGCCTTGGGTTCTCTTGCTTAGGTTGAGGTAGCAAATTATGCCGTGTGTGCCCTTTGTCGGGGCGGTCGAGTCCGTATTTTTCGGTGGCCAAGACCTTGGTCCACCTATCCATGAGCAAATCTTGGTCAGCTTTAAGATGTTGTTGCTTCCTTTGCAGGCTCCTTGCCGTGGTCATGAGCCGTCGCTTGAAGCGAACTTGCTCTACTGGATCCTCAGGCACACCGCATTCGGCATGGCCGAGGCTTACCTCATCTTCGGAGGAGGGCATATAGTTATTCCTCTCCAAGTATCCCACCGTGGCTAGTCCGGCCTGCTTGAAGGCAGGCTGATCAGGGTTGTATTCATCTTTTGCACCATCCGAATTGTTTTCATGTCCTGCGCCGGTATTGTTGTGGCGGGGCTTGGAGCGGCATTGACGACGCTCATGCTTTGCTTGCTTCCATGAGGGTTATCCTCCATTGCCTCATCGCCATTGGTTTCCTTTGGAGTGTCCGCCATATATATATTATATGAGGAGGTGGCTGTCCACCGCCCCGTGAGCGGTGGTTCTTGTTCTTCTCCTGTATCGTCGTCCATACCGTCGATGTCTTCGGAGTCGAAGTCTAGCACGTCGGTTAAATCATCGATCGTGGCTATGAAGTGGGTGGTGGGTGGGCAACGGATTCCTTCGTTGCCTACTTCCCACTCGAGCCGGACATAGTTCGGCCATGAGTCTCCTAACAAAGAGAGAGATTTCAACGAGTTCAGCACATCGCCAAGGGGCGAGTGCTGGAAGATATCCGCAACGATAAACTCCATTATCGGAGCCCGACCAGGCTCGACGGGCTCGGGAGCGTGCGGGCTGGAACCTACAGCCGAATACGAGTCCGGGGGTCCGGTGTTACAAGGTTCCTTAGAGGTAAGGCCTGTGTTCGGCTCTACCGCCGATGAGTGTGCAGCTTGCGGGGTGGGGTCCATCGATCCGTCCTCGGGCGACGCAATCTGGTCTGGATTTAGGTACGGGGTTCCTGCAGGGGTGATATCCCGAGCATTATCCGACAGTAGGTCTAATCCGTGCTCATCGTGATTGTCCGGCGCTCCTGGCGCAAGCCCGAACCCGTCGAAGATCAAGTTTTATCGGTCGTGTGGTTCAGGTCTCCAAACCTGACCTGATGGCCAGGGGCGTAGCTGTCGATCTGCTCCAGATGGCCAAGCGAATTGGCCCGCAGTGCGAAGCCGCCAAACACGAAGATCTCTCCGTGGAGAAAAGTCCCACCCTGGACCGTGTTGTTGACGATTGAAGGAGCCATCAAGCCTCGCAGCAATTACACAGAGGAACTCTCAATGAAAGCACCAATGTCGGTGTCAAAACCGGCGGATCTCGGGTAGGGGGTCCCGATCTGTGCGTCTTAGGCTGATGGTAATAGGAAGCAAGGGACACAATGTTTACCCAGGTTTGGGCCCTCTCGATGGAGGTAAAACCCTACTTCCTACTTGATTGATATTGATGATATGAGTAGTACAAGAGCAGATCTACCACGAGATCATAGAGGCTAAACCCTAGAAGCTAGCCTATGATGATTATGGTTGTGATCGTGATCGGTCTTCTAGGGACCAACCTCTCCGGTTTATATAGACACCGGAGAGGGCTAGGGATTACACAGAGTCGGTTACAAGGAAAGAAATATAATATCCGGATCGCCAAGCTTGTCCTCCACGCAAAGGAGAGCCCCATCCGGACACGGGACGGAGTCTTGAGTCTTGTATCTTCACGCTCCAATAGTCCAGACGATGTATATAGTCTGGCTGTCCGGATACCCCCTAATCCAGGACTCCCTCAGTAGCTGCTGAACCAGGCTTCAATGACGATGAGTCCGGCACGCAGTCTTGTCTTCGGCATTGCAAGGCAGGTTCCATCTCCGAATACTCTAAAGTTATTATCGAACACTTGAACCGTGTCCGGATCTGCAAAATGATCTTCATATACCGCCGTAGAGAGAATGATATTTCACAGACGTAATCTGCTGACAACCTTTTTTGGACAACAAGACATGTCATTACGGTCAGGTCATTATTCGAAGCGTTTTCCCACAACCAGCCACAACGCATAATGCGAGGTGGTTTCCTTGACACGTCTTGTCAAAACAGAGATCGTGTCCCCTTATCACGGGATTCTCATCAATACGGGTATGGGTAACCCAACCGCGCCATCAATCATGGCGCTTGGGAAGCAAGCGATTCTCAATGGCCAAGTGGGGAGGCACACCGCTTTCGCCGCCTCTATAAAGGGATAAGGGTTCCCCATTTTACCCACACCTTCTTCCTCCCTTGCTCACCCTTGCCTCCTCGAGCTCCAGCGCCCTAGCCCAAGTATTCTCTGCACAACTAAACATGTACGGAGCAGGAGGCAAGTGGGTGGCCTCCACCATGAAGGAGAAGCATATCGCGAATCTTCGGGCGGCCGGATACTTGGCCGCAGACATCGCGCACCGGCTATCGGACGCAGGGCTGATCATTCCAACTCCGGAACCTCACGAGAGGGTCGTGTTTGTCGCCCACTTCGTCCGTGGACTGGGATTTCCACTTCATCCCTTCATCCGCGGGCTTATGTTCTACTATGGGCTAGATTTCCATGATCTAGCCCCGAATTTCGTCCTCAACATCTTGGTGTTTATCGTCATGTGTGAGGCCCTCCTCCGTATCAAGCCTCACTTTGGCTTGTGGCTACAAATCTTCTGCGTGAAGCCGAAGATCGTGAGCGGCCAGCAAGCGGAGTGCGGAGGGGCCATGGTGGGAAAGATGCCTAACGTCACCTGGCTTAGCGGCTCCTTCGCGGACACCATAAAAGGGTGGCAGTCGCGGTGGTTCTACATCACCGAGCCACGTGATGCCAACTGGGCAGTGGCCCCCGAATTCAGATCCGGGACCCCAACGCGGCTCACCTCCTGGGAAAGGAAGGGCCTGGCCTGGGGCGAACTTGCAGAGCTGACCGGACTCCAGAACTGTATCAAAAATATGAAGGACAAGGACATCAAGGTTGTCAACATGGTCCAGGTCATGCTTGTTCGCCGGATTCTTCCTTGCCAAAGACGGGTATTCAATCTGTGGGAGTTCGTCCCGGCCGAACACCAGATGCTTGGAAAGCTCTATGGCATGACGCACAAAGATGCATGGAAGGCGATGTTCAAGGCCTCCGAAGTACCTCCTCCCACATTTGAGGACCTGGACTTCATGCCGCGCGGCCGCCTCGTCCAGTGAGTTTTCTGACTACCACCGGATTCGGTTCTTCCCAGTATGTTCATGGGGGAGTTTTAAGTAATTATGTATATGTGATCAGGATTATGTGGAGACAATGGAGCAGATTGACTATCCGGCTCCGCTGCCAGAAGGTCCAGCCGACGCTCTCCTGACGGAGATGCTAGTCCCGGCACCCTACAAGGCGCCGGAAAAGAAGGCCCCGGGGGCCAGGAAGGGTCTCTAGCGTAAGGTCGTACCGAACGCCTCGTCCGAAGACGACGAGACACACTCCTCCCCCGAAGGGGAGGAAGAAGAGGAAGGGGCCGCCCAATCTGGATAGTATGGGGGGCCTAAGAAGGCGTACCAGGGGGGTGGAAAAGGCCCCCGGCGCAAGGCCTTCATACCCTCGTCGTCCGACAATGACGAGGCAGATTCCTCCCGCGGAGGCGGGGGGGAAACAAGAAGAAACTCTGCCTCCCCGCACCGGGGAGGAGAAAAAGAGGAAAGCCACCCCGGAGGGGGAGGCTACGACATCCAAGAAGGGAAAGGCATCCCTTTCGGACTACTCCACCACGGCTGCCTACAGCGAGGAGGGGTGGCTGCCCAGGGGAAGCCCCTAGTAATATCGTAAGTATCCACACTCTATTGTACCTTAGTGCGGCCTTGTTTCATAGCCTTGTTGTAATGCCGAACATATATGCAGTCCGGTCAGGGTCGAAGGCGGAGTTTGAGATGTCGGACACGCTGGGTTCAAGATCCCCGCGGATCGTGTCGATGAGAGCTGCAGTAAGCCGGGCTCTCAGCCAAATACTGTTCCGGAACCTTCAATGGTTCCGGGCTCAGGCGGGCAGCCCCTCGTTAGGGAGGGCAAGCTATCCGTGCCGAGTACGCCCGAGGCATCGGATAGTCTGCTAGAAGCGCTTTGCGGCGCTTCCATGGATGAAGAGCATCGTACTCTTATGAGTGCGGTGATTCAGAAGGTTCTGTCCGCCAAGAGCGGACTATCCGAGGCTTGCACTAGCCTCCTGACAGGCTTTGAGGTAAGTAGTAAAAATGTGTGAAATTACCACCCGATAGGTAGCAGCTCCTGATACTCTGTTTGGTGTTCGGAAAGAAAAGCCAAATGGAGGGTCAATTATAATCCGCAGGAGTCTAATAATAAGTGTGCATGTGAATAAGCAGGCTGTGTTGCTTGCCTCTGCTGTCCACACAGCCGAGGTCGCCGGACTAAAGCGGGACCTGGAGTAGGCGCAGGGAGAGCTCGGCCTCACGAAGAGGCAGCTCGAAGAGAACAAATGTTAGTGGTACCCCGTTCGCATATAATGAAGGATAGACAAAATTGGTTATCCTAACGACAAAGCATCGTGAGTTTTTGTAACAGGGGCCACCACCGAAGTGGCGTCTTTGAAGAAAGCGCTGTCCGAGGCCGAGGACAACAGGACAAGGCGGCTCTGGAGCACAAGGAGCGCGAGAAGCAAGATGCTAGAGTGGGCGAGGTACAACAAGAGCTCCAGGAGCTCGACAAAAAGTTCGAGTCCTTGGAGCATGATCTTAAAATGAAAGAGGCCGAGCTTGCGAAGGCCCTTGCGAGTATGAAGGACGGCAAGGCCGAAGCCGAGAAGGCACAACAGGAAATCCAGGCGGCCATGAAGATAGCGGCGGGTAAGACATTCTTTATGAAAAGCAAGCATGTTGAGGAGGCGTTTCTTTTACTTACCCGAATTCGGATCTCTCCAGGGGCATTCGCAGATCTGCCACGCAGCATGTCAGACGCCATGGAGTTCTACCGTGCCGAGGAGGGGAGCACAATGGAGAAGCTGTTCTGGTCCCAGTATGCCGGGGCCGAACACCCAACGCCTCTGAGTGACCAACTGAAGCAGTTGGTTGAACTCCACAGGGCGGCCGAAGTGGCTATGAAAGATTTCATAGTCCGGATGTGGCCTGGTGAGCCCCTGCCCACTAGCTACTTTGGCCTGATCAAGCGGATGGTAAATGCCTGTCCGTGGCTTGAAGTGATCAAGCGATCCGTTTGCATTGAGGGTGCCCTCCGGGCCTTTGCCCGTGCGAAGGTGCATTGGGGCAAGCTGGATGCGGAGAAGCTGGTGAAGGACGGGCCGCCGGAGGGCAAGGCGCATCGCTGTCCCGAAAAATATTATGATGGTGTTATGAAAGGCGCTTGTCTCGTGGCCGATGAATGTACCAAGGATACGATCCTTGAGTAAATGTAATTCTGTCATTGTTGTAGTGTAAAGACGAAGTTACGTGCGCTATGTAGCGCTTTTGATTTAAAATATTACCTTCTGTGCGGCTGTTTATAAAATTCTAAAAGTAGGCCAGTCGTCGGCTTCCGCGCCCATGCAACTAGTACTGGGGTGTTCCTGGAAAAACCCGGACACCCTTTATCCAAATTTTTTGGTCCCTTAAGGAGGTATCCGGCGCAGCGAACAAGGCAATCGGACTATGCGGATTTATAACTTTCACTTAGCCATAGAAGTCTACAATTTTAAATTTTGGCGAAGCCCCTAGAATTTGGAAGGCCGAATTGGGGCGCTATATATGCCTGAATCGGACGAAGCCGATTCCTCGCCTAAAGCGGAAAAATCTTTAAGGATTTTAAGACCTCTCAAGCAGCGACCAGCTCTCGCCGTATCATGCCGGTCAGTTTTTGGCTTTCTCTACCGAGGTGCTCGTCCGGAAGAACCGGGACACTATCGCAGTAGTTCTCCCTGCGCTACCTTAGCCGATATAACGAAACGTAAGGTACCAAAACAAGGGAGGCGGGCAAACCCAACTATTAACTCAAGACGTGATTCGGAGCTGATGCATATAGTGCTATAAGTTCGGGGTGCCGCACTATTGAAAGTGTTCGGACTTGTTTTGTCATGTTATGGGGTGCCATAAGAAGCCCCTGGCAAACTAATCGTACCAAGGTGTACGGATGCAATATTATATAAACATTTGCAAGAAAAATGTGCAAATAGGAATGATAAGCTGACGCTATATATTATCTCCCATTGATGAATAATACATTTAAGCGTATGTGTACAATGGTTGCGTTTAAGCAGAAGTAAATAGGACTATTTAACATGTCCTATCCAAGGACAGGCTGCATGTAGGTATGTAAAACAGGTATAACGATCGTGAACAGATTCCACCTGGGTATTTCCTTTTGTGCGCAAAGCCTGTTGCCTCCTTGGTTTTCTCTCCTATGTAAGTCCGACAATCCGACTCTTCTGAAGAGGCTGCCCTAAAGCAATGTCCTGAAAGATAAAAAGGGAGGGTTATGAAGGTATGTGGCAGTTATACCGCACTGTTGACTGAGCCACTGCTGCACCTCCGCCTATGCCCATCGTATTTTGAGTGCATAATTGTGTACACGCGGCACGAATGCTGCTTTGATGGGGCTCGAGCGGTGGCCGGACTGCTAGTCGCGCTCTTGGCGTGCCTGGTGATCCTGTTGCGGGGTGCTCCGGATTCGCTTGACGGTGCTCGAGGTTGTTGTCGCCAGATTGGTGGTTTGTCGGAGGAGGCCACATTGTGCTTTCGCCGCGAGGGCTGCAGTATGCTCTTCTGTACGAAGAGAGTGGTCCATATTTCCATTGACTATTATGACCCCGCGCAGTCATGGCATCTTGAGCTTGAGGTATGCATAGTGTGGTACCGCATTGAATCTAGCGAATGCGGTTCATCCAAGCAGTGCGTGGTAACCACTACGGAAAGTGACGATATCGAAGATTAACTCTTCGCTTCGGAAGTTATCCGAAGATCCGAAGAAGACCACTTCGGAAGTTCCCAACGCAATGCCGAAGAAGACTGGTTACATCGTCATTGAAGTCGGTTACAAGGAAGGAAATACAATATCCGTATCGCCAAGCTTGTCTTTGACATAAACGAATGGATCTAAAGGGCACACCCTGGCGCGGGACTATGGTCACCAAAACGATGGCATGCCAGAGCACGTCCGGATACAGAGGGGCTGCTCACCCCCTGTCCTTCACCGAAGAAGTACTGGACCATGAATTTCCACAGGGTTTTAAAGCTGTGAACATGGAGGCATACGAGGGAACGACAGACCCAGGGGTCTGGATCGAGGATTTTATCCTGCATATACACATGGCTCGCGGGGATGACCTCCACGCCATCAAATACCTGCCCCTTAAGTTGAAGGAACCAGCTCGACACTGGTTGAAAAGCCTCCCCAAAAATTCAATTGGGAGTTGGGAGGAACTCGAGGACGCTTTCAGAGCCAATTTTCAAGGGTCTTATGTCCGGCCTCCGGATGCGGACGATTTAAATCACATAATCCAACAGCCCGGAGAGTCCGCCCGCAAGCTTTGGAATAGATTCCTCACTAAGAAGAATCGAATTGTCGATTGTCTGGATGCCGAAGCCTTAGCGGCATTCAAACACAACATCCGCGACGAGTGGCTCGCCAGACACCTCGGCCAAGAAAAGCCAAGGACAATGGCAGCCTTTACAAACCTTATGACCCGCTTTTGCGCGGGTGAAGATAGCTGGTTGGCCCGTAAAGGCACCAGCGACCCAAGCACATCCGAAATAAGGTATGGCAATGGGAAGCCACGGCGTAATAAAAACAAATGTCAAAACAAGGAAGAGAGCCCGGACAACACAACGGTCAACGCTGGATTCAGGGGCTCTCGATCCGATCAGCAAAAGAAGCCATTTAAAGGCAGTAAAGAGGGACCGTCCGGTCTGAACAGAGTCCTGGACAGACTGTGCCAAATTCATGGCACCCCCGACAAACCTGCAAACCACACGCACAGAGAGTGCGGACGGTGGCAGCAGCCTGAACCTGCTTTATTAGGATACAGTGCGCAAAATGGGCATCGACCCTTCAAGGATCAAGCCCACCAAAACCACCTTTAAAGGTGTAATTCCTGGAGTAGAGGCCCGTTGCACGGGCTCTATAACATTGGAAGTGGTCTTCGGATCTCCGGATAACTTCCGGAGCGAAGAGTTAATCTTCGATATCGTCCCTTTCCGTAGTGGTTACCATGCATTGGTTGGACGAACCGCATTCGCTAGATTCAATGCGGTACCACTCTATGCATACCTCAAGCTCAAGATGCCAGGACCGTGCGGGGTCATAACAGTCAACGGAAATATGGACCACTCTCTCCGTACAGAAGAGCATACTGCAGCCCTCGCGACGGAAGTACAATGCGGCCTCCTCCGACAAACCACCAATCCGGTGACAACAACCTCGAGCACCGTCAAGCGAATCGAGAGCACCCCGCAATAGGATCATCAGGCACGCCAAGAGCGCGACTAGCAGTCCGGCCTCCGCTCGAGTCCCATCAGAGCAACATTCGTGTCACGCGTACACAATTACACACTCAAAATACCATGGGCATAGGGGGAGGCGCAGCAGTGACTCAGTCAACAGTGCGGTATAACCGCCACATACCTTCATAACCCTCCCTTTTTATCTTTCAGGACATTGCTTTAGGGCAGCCTCTTCAGAAGAGCCGGATTGTCGGACTTACATAGGAGAGAAAACCAAGGAGGCAATAGGCTTTGCGCACAAAAGGAAATACCCAGGTGGAATCTGTTCACGATCGTTATACCTGTTTTACATACCTACATGCAGCCTGTCCTTGGATAGGACATGTTAAATAGTCCTATTTACTTCTGCTTAAATGCAACCATTGTACACATACGCTTAAACGTATTATTCATCAATGGGAGATAATATATAGCGTCAGCTTATTATTCCTATTTGCGCATTTTTCTTGCAAATGTTTATTTAATATTGCATCCGTACACCTTTGTACGATTAGTTTGCCAGGGGCTTCTTATGGCACCCCATAACATGACAAAACAAGTCTGAACACTTTCAACAGTGCGGCACCCCGAACTTATAGCACTATATGCATCAGCTCTGAATCACATCTTGGGTCAATAGTTGGGTTTGCCCGGCTCCCTTGTTTTGGTACCTTACGTTCCATTATATCGGCTAAGGTAGCGCAGGGAGAACTACTGCGATTGTGTCCCGGTTCTTCCGGATGAGCACCTCAGTAGAGAAAGCCGAAAACTGACCGGCATGATGCGGCGAGATCTGGTCGCTGTTCGAGAGGTCTTAAAATCCTTAAATATTTTTCCGCTTTAGGCGAGGAAATACTTCGTCCGATTCAGGCGTATATAGCGCCCCAATTCACCCTTCCAAATTCTAGGGGCTTCGCCGAAATTTAAAATTGTAGACTTCTATGGCTAAGTGAAAGTTATTAAGCCGCGTAGTCCGATTGCCTTGTTCGCTGCACCAGATACCTCCTTAAGGGACCAAAACAATTGGATAAAGAGTGTCCAGGTTTTGCCAGGAACACCCCGGTACTAGTTGCATGGGGGCGGAAGCCGACGACTGGCGTACTTTCAGAATTTTATAAACAGCCGCACAGAAGGTAATATTTTAAATCAAAAGCGCTACATAGCGCAAGTAACTTTGTCTTTACACTACAACAA
This sequence comes from Triticum dicoccoides, assembly GCF_002162155.2. Taxonomy (NCBI): domain Eukaryota; kingdom Viridiplantae; phylum Streptophyta; class Magnoliopsida; order Poales; family Poaceae; genus Triticum; species Triticum dicoccoides. The sequence continues at coordinate 176,295,968 of NC_041389.1, read as the reverse complement.
TGATAGAAGTACATTTACTCAAGGATCATATCCTTGGTACATTCATCGGCCACGAGACGAGCGCCCTTCATAACGCCATCATAATATTTTTTGGGATAGCGATGTGCCTTGCCCTCCGGCGGCCCGTCCTTCACCAGCTTCTCCGCATCCAGCTTGCCCCAATGCACCTTCACACGGGCAAAGGCCCGGCGGGCACCCGCAATGCAAACGGATCGCTTGATCACTTCAAGCCGCGGACAGACATTTACCATCCGCTTGATCAGGCCAAAGTAGCTAGTGGGCAGGGGCTCACCAGGCCACATCCGGACTATGAAATCTTTCATAGCCACTTCGGCCGCCCTATGGAGTTCAACCAACTGCTTCAGTTGGTCACTCAGAGGTGTTGGGTGTTCGGCCCCAGCATACTGGGACCAGAACAGCTTCTCCGTTGCGCTCCCCTCCTCGGCACGGTAGAACTCCACGGCGTCTGACACGCTGCATGGCAGATCTGCGAATGCCCCTAGAGAGCTCTGAATTCAGGTAAGTAAAAGAAACGCCTCCTCCACATGCTTGCTTTGCATAAAGAATGTCTTACCCGCCGCTATCTTCTTGCCCGCCTGGATTTCCTACTGTGCCTTCTCGGCTTCGGCCTTGGCGTCCTTCATACTCGCAAGGGCCTTCGCCAGCTCGGCCTCTTTCATCTTAAGATCATGCTTCGAGGAATCTGTAACGCCCCGGTTTCGATGCGCCAGATGTCTTCCAGTTATTCGCCGTAGTTGCCATGTCTTTGCTTGCGTGTTGCATTTTTCCATGTCATCATCTGCATTTCATCTGCATGTTTTTCAAAACATGCATCCGTTCGGGTTCGCCGGTTCTCTCCGTTGTCCTTTCGGAGCCCAGACCTCTCGCGCGTGCCCCATCGCCCCCTCTCAGACCTTGTTTCATGAGCGGGAGAAAAACGTTCTCGGAATGGGTCGTTATTTGCTGAGTGGCCTTGGTATAGCACCGGTTAACCGCGTTGCCCGAAACCCCCTTTTCGTTTGCAGCCCAGCCCCTCTTCACCACAGCCCATGAGCCCATCCAAACCCCCTCCATGCTCTCGGTCGTTCGATCGTGATCGTGTGGGCGAAAACCGCTCCCCATTTGGACTCTCCTAGCTCCCTCTACCTATAAATTAGCCCTCCCCGTCCAAATTCGCGGATGAACCCTAGCGTCTTCCTCCCCGCGCCTCCGGACATGTCCGTCTGCGTCGGGCGCGTCCACCGGCCACCTCGCTACGCCCAATCAGCGTCCGCCACCTCAGCTCTGCCGCCGCCTCCAGCCAATCCGCCGCCGCCACATCACCACCGCCGGCCTTCTCTCTCCTCTGCGCCCGCGTGGGCCCGGGAAGCCCAGATCCAGCCCCCGGCCCGGTTCGCCACGCCGCCACCACCCGCGGGCTCCCACTCCCTGTGGAGCCCCACGCCGCCGTCCATCGACATCTCCGCCGCCGCACCGCATGCTCCTCCCGTTGCCGACCCGCACCACCGCGCGATGCCGCCACTGCGTCCCGCGCGGCCCGTGCCGGCCGCCGCCTCCGCCGCCTCGTCGCGGGTCGCTGCCCACACCATCGTGCGTCGCCACCCGCCGGAGCTTCGTACCCGTCGCCGCCCCTTCCTCCCTGCTACTCCGGCGCTCCCCGGCCTCGTTGCTCCGGCCATCTTCTTCTCCAGCGAGGTCCCCCGGATCGGAACGAGATCCACCAGGACGCCATCCAAACGCCGCCCCATCCCGGATCTACTCATTCCCGAACTGTCCCGTCCAGCTTTCCACGAGGGTATAATTTTGGCCAAGTCCCAGGATTTTAACATTATGTGTGCTTGTTTGAATTGTCATATCTCCTAGCATACTGCTCCATTTTGCGTGCATGATATATCTAAATGTTCATTATGAGATGCTCTTCATTTTTTTCCATTGTGCCATGCTAGTTTGAGTCCATCTCGATGCCCTTATCATCGTTGCAAGAGTGCTATATGATGTTAACTGATGTCTGTTATCAGAACTTGGTGATTTGTCTTTTTCATTGCATTTTGTGTGTACATCCTATGAGCTTGATGTCTACATGAGTTTTGATCTATATCATGCCATCTTTACCGTGGTGCAATCCATGTATTTTTGTGAGTCTTGTAGTGAGTGCATCGATCTCGTGAAGTAGGGTACTTGCTGTTGCTATTTTGCTAGTCTGAATCTGCTATATCATGATGCTATGTAAACCTGCTGCTACAAGTCATTCTATGCATAAACTGGAGATGTTCACTAAGTATGTTTTGTTATACATGTCATGCTCTATCCATACATGCCCCTGGTTGGATTTATAGCCTATTTTAGATTGTTGTAATCGTGCGCCAAACTTGCTACATAATGTTCTTGTCAGCCTGTTAATATTAAGTTCAGTTTTGCCATGTTTTTTTCTAGTGGTCCATGCACCCTATGAATTTGATCTTGCCATTCTTAGCTTCATAAACATGTATTCTTACTGTTGGACCCTTGTCATGCCATTTATTGCTCTGTGGTGAGTTTTACAAGCTCACCAACATGTCTACTTATCGTTGTTCCTGCCATGTCTGAATCTGTCATATCACTTGCTATGTTTGCATGGATGCTACCATGTTTTCTGTTGATTTTTCAAATAAGTTCAGTAAGGGATTTTTGTTCTTTGTATTTAGTGATAGCATACCATGCCTTTGTTTGCCTTGTTAAGTTCCTGTAACATGTTGTTTGATAGCTCTAAACATTGCAACCTGATGTCATTTTCTTCTAAGTCTGTAAACTGTTATTATTTGCAATCTTGCCATGTCCTTTTGAGCATGTTGTTGTGCTTTCTGGAGATAGCTCAGTGTTCATGTTTTGTCATACTTTACCTGTACTTCATGCTCATGCCTTTTGTTTTCACGTTGAGGTGTTGTAGCCTATTGTTTTGATGCTTGCTAGATGCCTAGTTGCTGTTTTGGACAGCTTGTCCTTTAAACTTGTTTCATGTGTATGTGTTGAACCGTTGCTTCGTTTTGAGTGTGCTCTATATGAAACATGCTTGATTTTGCATTAAGTTTCATATTATCATGTTGCATCCATGTTTTGAGAGTGCTTGCTTGATGTTTGTATGCATTTTGCATCAATGCCATGTTTAACTTGTTTTGCTCATATCTTGGTGCATCTTAACTTTCTGTTTAACAACTTGAACATAAGGTTTATTCAGTTCTGGACCAATTTTCTAAATTTGCATATTAGGAGTTACTGGAATTGTTCTATGTTGTTTCGGCCTCATTTAAACTTGCTTTAATGTGTTGCTCTTGTATGCATCATCTATTGCCATGAGTAGCATCATATAGCTTTGTCATGCATCATGCTTGGTTGTGCATCATGTCATGTATATGTGCGGTGTGTTTACCATGTTGTGTGCTTCTTCTCGATAGTTCCTATTTCGTTGCGATGGTGAGGATTCGTTCGTCTATGCTTGGTTCGTCTTCGTGGCTTCATCTTCTTCATGGACTTGTTCTTATTCCTTCGCGATTTCAGGCAAGATGACCGTCACCCTGGATCTCACTACTATCATTGCTATGCTAGTTGCTTCGTTCTATCGCTATGCTGCGCTACCTATCACTTGTTCTTCAAGCCTCCCAAATTGCCATGTCAGCCTCTAACCTTTTCATCCTTCCTAGCAAACCATTGCTTGGCTATGTCACCGCTTTTGCTCAGCCCCTCTTATAGCGTTGTTAGTTGCAGGTGAAGTTGACATGATGGACAGGATTATGTTGGGATATCACAATATCTCTTATTTAATTAATGCATCTATATACTTGGTAAAGGGTGGAAGACTCGGCCTTATGCCTGGTGTTTTGTTCCACTCTTGCCGCCCTAGTTTCCGTCATACCGGTGTTATGTTCCTTGATTTTGTGTTCCTTATGTGGTTGGGTGATTTACCATTTGCCTCACCTAGCCCTTTTTCCCTTGGGTTTCCGGAGCCC
>NC_041389.1:176280991-176291831 GCF_002162155.2 Triticum dicoccoides | reverse complement strand
CAGTGCTCGTTGTGAGTGTTGGTCCAACCTGTCAGCCGCCGGTGGTCACCAGGGGCAACTCTGGGCTGGCCTACCGGAAGTTTGGACAATCCGGTGTGCCCTGAGAACGAGATATGTGCAGCTCCTATCAGGATTTGTCGGCACATTCGGGCGGCTTTGCTTGTCTTGTTTTACCATTGTCGAAATGTCTTGTAAACCGGGATTCCGAGACTGAACGGGTCTTCCTGGGAGAAGGAATATCCTTCGCTGACCATGAGAGTTTGTGATGGGCTAAGTTGGGACACCCCTGCAGGGTATAAACTTTCAAGAGCCGTGCCCGCGGTTATGTGGCAGATGGGAATTTGTTAATATCCGATTGTAGATAACTTGACACCAGATTCGATTTAAAATGCATCAACCGCTTGTGTAGCCGTGATGGTCTCTTCTCGGCGGAGTCCGGGAAGTGAACATGGTTTTGGGTTATGTTTGACGTAAGTAGGAGTTCAGGATCACTTCATGATCATTGCTAGCTTCATGACCGTTGCGTTTCCTTCTCTTCCCGCTCTTATTTGCGTATGTTAGCCACCATACTTGCTAAGCCGCTGCTGCAACCTCACCACTTTACCCCTTCCTTTCCCATTAAGCTTTGCTAGTCTTGATACCCATGGTAATGGGATTGCTGAGTCCTCGTGGCTCATAGATTACTACAACAACAGTTGCAGGTACATGTTATGCGATGATCTTGACGCGAGAGTGATGTTAACTTGTTTTGGAGTTCTTCTTCTGCTTCTTCTTCGATCAGGGGATAGGTTCCAGGTCGGCAGCCTGGGCTAGCATGGTGGATGTCATTTGAGTTTCTGTTTGTGTTTCATCCGTAGTCGGATGTTGATCTTTTGTATGATGTGTTGTTTTATTCATGTGGCATTGTATGCCTCTGGTATGTATCCCCATATATTATGTAATGTTGATGTAATGATATCCACCTTGCAAAAGAGTTTCAATATGCGGTTCTATCCTTGGTGGGACCTTCGAGTCTCTTTAGGATAGTATCGCATATTGGGCGTGACAGACTCAAACTTTTTGCCGAGCTCCTGGAGCTCTTGATGTACCTCGCCCACTGTAGCATCTTGCTTCTCGCACTTCTTGCGCTCCAGAGCCGCCTTGTCCTCAGCCTCTGACAGCGCTTTCTTCGGAGATGCCACTTCGGTGGTGGCCCTGTTACAAAAAGTTACGACGCTTTGTCGTTAGGATAACCAATTTTGTCTATCCTTCATTATATGCGAACGGGGTACCACTAACCTTTGTTCTCTTCGAGCTGCCTCTTCATGAGGTCGAGCTCTCCCTGCGCCTGATCCATGTCCCACTTTAGTCCGGCGACCTCGGCTGTGTGGACAGTAGCAGCAAGCAGCACAGCCTGCTTATTCACTTGCACACTTATTATTAGACTCCTGCGGATTATAATTGACCCTCTGTTTGGCTTTTCTTTCCAAACACCAAACAGAGTATCAGGGGCTACTACCTATCGGGTGGTAATTTCACACATTTTTACTACTTACCTAACAGCCTGTCGGGAGGCTGGTGCAAGCTTCGGTTAGTCCGCTCTTGGTGGACAGAACCTTCTGAATCACCGCACTCATAAGAGTACGGTGCTCTTCATCCATGGAAGCGCCGCGAAGCGCTTCCAGCAGACTATCCGATGCCTCGGGCGTAACGTAAGTCCTCGGCACGGACGGCTCGCCCTCCCTAATGAGGGGCTGCCCGCCTGAGCCCAGAACCATTGGAGGTTCCGGAACAGTATTCGGCTGAGAGCCCGACTTACTGCGGCTCTCATCGACACGATCCGCGGGGATCTTGAACCCCACGTGTCCGACATCTGGAATTCCTCCTTGGGGCGTCTCCAAAGTCACCTCCCCCCGTTCTGGGAGCCTTTGGTACAATATCTCCATGTCATCCCAAGGCTGAGGAGTAGTGGCCGTCGGAAGCGAGTTCATCGTCGAGTCACTTAAGGACCCATCCGAAGACGATGCCTCGGGATGGACCCTGACCGGACTGCATATATGTTTGACATTACAACAAGGCTATGAAATAAGGCCGCACTAAGGTACAATAGATTACGACCTTACTAAGGGCTTCCTCCTGGGCAGCCACCCCTCCTCGCTGTAGGCGGCCGTGGTGGAGTAGTCCCGAAGGGACGCCTTTCCCTTCTTGGACATTCTAGCCTCCCCCTCCGGGGCGGCTTTCCTCTTTTTCTCCTCCCCAGTGCGGGGAGGCAGAGTTTCTTCTTGTTTCCCCCCGCCTCCGTGGGAGGAATCTGCCTCGTCGTTGTCGGATGACGAGGGTATGACGGCCTTGCACCGGGAGCCTTTCCTGGCCCCCTGGTCTGCCTTCTTAGGCCCCCCATCATCTCCGAATGGGGCGGCCCCTTCCTCTCCTTCCTCCCCTTCGGGGGAGGAGTGTGTCTCGTCGTCTTCGGATGAGGCGTTCGGTACAACCTGATGCCGGAGACCCTTCCTGGCCCCCGGGGCCTTCTTTTTCGGTGCCTTGTAGGGCACCGGGACTAGCATCTCCATAAGGAGAGCGTCGGCTGGACCTTCTGGCAGCGGAGCCGGACAGTCAATCCGCTCCGCTGTCTCCACATAATCCTGATCAAATATACACAATTACTTAAAACTCCCCCATGAATATACTGGGAAGGACCGAATCCGGTGGTAGTCAGAAAACTCACCAGACGAGGAGGCCGCGCGGCATGAAGTCCACGGTCCTCGGAAGTGGGAGGAGGTACTTCGGAGGCCTTGAACAGCGCCTTCCATGCGTCTTTGAACGTCATGCCATAGAGCTTTCGAAGTGTCTGGTGTTCGGCCGGGATGAACTCCCATAGATTGAATACCCGCCTTTGGCATGGGAGAATCCGGCGAACAAGCATGACCTGGACCACGTTGACAAGCTTGATGTCCTTGTCCTTCATATTTTTGATACAGTTCTGGAGTCCGGTCAGCTCTGCAGGTTAGCCCCAGGCCAGGCCGTTCCTTTCCTAGGAGGTGAGCTGCGTGGGGGTCCCGGATCTGAATTTGGGGGCCGCCGCCCAGTTGGCGTCGCGCGGCTCGGTGATGTAGAACCACCCCGACTGCCACCCTTTCACGGTCTCTGCGAAGGAGCCGCTAAGCTAGGTGACGTTAGGCATCTTGCCCACCATGGCCGCTCCGCACTCCGCTTGCTGGCCGCTCACGATCTTTGGCTTCACGCAGAAGATTTGTAGCCATAAGCCAAAGTGAGGCTTCATACGGAGGAAGGCCTCGCACACGACGATAAACATCGAGATATTGAGGACGAAATTTGGGGCTAGATCATGGAAATCTAGCCCATAGTAGAACATGAGGCCGCGGAGGAAGGGATGAGTCGAAATCCCATTCCACGGATGAAGTGGGCGACAAACACGACCCTCTCATGAGGTTCCGGAGTTGGAATGATCTGCCCGGCGCCCGGTAGCGGGTGCGCGATGTCTGCGGCCAAGTATCCGGCAGCCCGAAGATTCGCGATATGCTTCTCCTTCATGGCGGAGGCCACCCACTTGCCTCCTGCTCCGGACATGTTTAGTTGTGCGGAGAAGACTTGGGCTAGGGCGCTGGAGCTCGAGGAGGCAAGGGTGAGCAAGGGAGGAAGAAGGCGTGGGTAAAAATGGGGAACCCTTATCCCTTTATAGAGGCGGCGAAAGCGGTGCGCCTCCCCACTTGCCTGTTGAGAATCGCTTGCTTCCCAAGCGCCACGATTGATGGAGCGGTTGGGTTACCCATACCCGTATTGATGAGAATCCCGTGATAAGGGGACATGATCTCTGTTTTGACAAGACGTGTCAAGGAAACCGCCTCGCAATATGCGTTGTGGCTGGTTGTGGGAAAACGGTTCGAATAATGACCTGACCGTATTGACATATCATGTTGTCCAAAAAAGGTTGTCAGCAGATTACGTCTGTGAAATATCATTCTCTCTATGGCGGTATATGAAGATTATTTTGTAGATCCGGACATGGTTCAAGTGTTCGATAATAACTTTGGAGTATTCGGAGATGGAACCCGCCTTGCAATGCCGAAGACAAGACTGCGCGCCGGACTCATCGTCATTGAAGCCTGGTTCAGGGGCTACTAAGGGAGTCCTGGATTAGGGGGTATTCGGACACCCGGACTATATACATCGTCCGGACTATTGGAGCGTGAAGATACAAGACTCAAGACTCTGTCCCGTGTCCGGATGGGACTCTCCTTTGCGTGGACGACAAGCTTGGCAATCCGGATATTATATTTCCTTCCTTGTAACTGACTCCGTGTAAACCCAAGCCCTCTCCGGTGTCTATATAAACCAGAGAGGTTGGTCCCTAGAAGACCGATCATGATCACAACCATAATCATCATAGGCTAGCTTCTAGGGTGTAGCCTCTATGATCTCGTGGTAGATCTACTCTTGTACTACTCATATCATCAATATCAATCAAGCAGGAAGTAAGGTTTTACCTCCATCGAGAGGGCCTGAACCTGGGTAAACATTGTGTCCCTTGCTTCCTGTTACCATCAGCCTAAGACGCACAGATTGGGACCCATTAACCGAGATTCGCCGGTTTTGACACCGACACCCGTCGTCGTCCTCGCGTCCTGCCTACGTCAGGATCCTCTCCGACATGTCTTCCAACACCCCGTCACCCTCCTCGACCGATCCCGGGATTAGTTGGGTAGGAGCCTCCCCCACGCGCCTCCCTGCCATCTCCGTCGCCATGACCGTCTCCTGGCCAAGTTGATGCTCGAGCCCGGCATAGCAGGCGACGTCCCCGATCTTCTTCCTCTGCGACAAGTCCCACGACTCCGGCAACACCTTCCCGCACCTCTCCGAGCCCCGGATCGCCAAGTCTAGCTTCTTCCTCGACATCCTCTTCTTCGTCTTCTTCACGAAGCAGAGAAATGTCAAGTTTAGCGAGCTCCCTCGTCGCCTCCGTCATCTCTCCGTCCGATTTATCTTCGTCAGCACCCCCGTGGTGAGCAGCCGCTCCTCCAAGCCTCATAATCTTGTCTGTTTCCTTGCCGTTGTAGCGTTCTACTTGTGTCCGAAGACCAGTCGCCGCACTCTCGCCATGCGGATGAAACAGAGAACCTAGCTCTCTGTCCGCCTCCAGCCGCGCATAGCACCTTGCTGCCACACATGCGCACCACCTCCCGCACAGCATGCCCACGTCGCCCGTCACCTACCGCAGCCGCACTGCCTCGCCATGCTTCACCGCCATGGCCGCAAGCTCCTGCTCCCACACATGCCGCTGGCTTCGTTGCTTTGCTGCACCTTTGCTGCACACCTCCAAGCACACGCATCTACACCCGCGCACGGCCGCGCTCTACTCCGAGCCCGTGGCCCTACTTTGTCTTGTCGCCGCCATGACCGAGGTGAACTTGAGCTCGTCCTCGAGTCTTCCCGCGCACCCGAGCCTTCTGCACAACCTATCCATTCATGCGCCCGCCCACAACACAGCTCGTGCCCCACGTCCGTGCTGCCCGCCGCATCGTCACTTCGCCCAGCACCGCCAGCCTCATGCCTCGATGTGCCCAAGTCGAGCTCCTGCTTGTACCCGAGCGCACGCACGCACACGACACCGACAAGCAGCAACCGCTTGCCAACTCGCTCACATGTTGTTCCCACATGCCCGCTGCTCCCTACGGAGCCCTGCCGTGCCGCCATTGATCGCTGGCGACGACGCCATCTCCTCTGTCTCCGTAGAAGAAGCCAAGCCAGGGCCTTGGACTGGTTAAAATTAGCTCGGCTGCGCCCTTTGCCAAACTATATTAGCCTAGCCTTGTGGCTCAATCCTCTCCCGCTTACCCCGCAGACCCGGGGTCGAATCTCCATCTGGCCAATGGTGAAAATGCCCAATTTTGCCATTGTGGTCTCTATGACAGTAGACCCCACTCGTCATCTTCTCTGTCGGATTTCAGGTTCCAGCAGACCCTTGAGGTTCGAACACTGGGGTGCGCGCGGAGATTTCACCCTCTGCCTACCCGCTCCTCGCCGACTCGCTAGGATCTAAACTACGAAAGAAACAACACAAGAGACACAGGGTTTATACTGGTTCAGGCCACCATTGTGGTGTAATACCCTACTCCAGTGTGTGGTGTGGTGGATTGCCTCTTGGGCTAATGATGAACAATACAAGGAAGAACAGCCTCGCGAGGGTCTGTTCTTGGCTGGTGCGATGAACTGCTTGGAAGAGTTCAGTCGCTCTCTCTACTAGTTTCTAGCGAGGGCACTCGATGCCTCTACCCTGGGGGTGGCTAGTCCTATTTATAGGCAAAGGCTCTGGGCCTCTTCCCAAATATTGAGCGGGAAGGGCGCCAACAATTGGCCATTTCAAAGGGGAACAGCGGGTACACTTATCCTGACTAAAGTTGGTCCTCGCCTGTCAAAGGCTCTGGTGGTGACGCCTGCTTGGGCTGCAAATGACTTCCTCCCTACTGTTGGGCTGGTCTTGGTCTTGTTGCATCGAAGTGGATGCCTTTGCTTGATGCTCTCGCCTGCGCTTGCTCCCTTTGCACCAAAGAGGAAAGAAGCACACTGCGCGGGCTGGCGCCCGACTGGCGCCCTTGGTCGTCATGGCTTGCGTCATGGGCACCTCGCGAGGTACCCCGCCTTGGACTCTCCGCCTCCTCATGAGCCAGCCTGATGAGGTCGTGCCTGAGGAAGCTCCTTGTCATCCGCCCCGCGAGGTTTGGCCCCTCGCGAGGGTCTTGAGCTTGTGTTGATGAAGATGGGCCGTGTTGGGCCCCCTTTGAGCCACGCCGCAGGCCGCAGGCAGGCAAGTCTGGGGACCCCCTTTCCTAGAACACCGACAGTAGCCCCCTGGCCCAAGGCGCGCCCGGACTTGGCTGAGTAGAGAGGTGAAAGGGCAAGTGCGAAGCGCCGCGGGCCCTAACAGCCTGCGGCCTGGGCGCCGCGTGGCGGTTGATTGGACGTGGGCGCCTCAGCAACCGGGCGAGTTGATAAAGGAGCGGTATCTTTCCTTTGCCTCCTTTGTTTTCTCCATTTGCTGCTCAGATCCCCTTTCTTGCGCTTCTCCTTCTATCCGGAGGCGCAGGGCATCAACGGGGCGAAGGCATTCAAGGCTGGCTCTGCCCTCCCTGAAGGCCAAGGGAGCACCTTCTATCCTCTCTTCATGAGTGCCATTGTCGCCGGTTTGGTGCCTCCCTTTTCTGAGTTCTTCTTGTCTGTCCTCCGCCATTATAATCTTCAAGCTCTGCATCTCCACCCCAACTCTATCCTTCTTCTGGCAATCTTCGCCTACTATTGCGAGGCTCACGTAGGGGTGAAGCCCTCAGTGGCCTTGCTGCGCCACTACTTCTCCCTCCGGACCTCTCGTGGTTCCGTCTCTGCGTGTGCGAGCTTCGTCGCGTATGGCAGCTCCATCACCATTTTGAACCCCAGGAAAAGGATTGAGGGCTTCAGGAGCAAGTGGGTCTTGGTAGATGTTGGGCACATCCACCCTCGGCTAATCTTGCCTACGGGGAACCCCGCGAGCTCCGACGACTGGTCCCGAGTGGAGCTTGTGGACCCCCGCGTGAAGCCGATGTTGGAGAAGATGGACGCGGACCTGAGGCCGGCCAGCATGGCGGCGGCGAAGCTGACTGGCGCATCGCGACTGAGGGAATTCCTGGAGCACCAGCTGGCTCCGCTTCGTCAGTACTCACTTCTGATGTGGAGGCCCCACCCGAGCCCCGCGGTCTTGGCCGATGAGGATCTGGCTGCGGTTCTCCAGTCTTTGGTCGGGGGCGACGTGGTGAGGTTGGAGGGCGCTCCTACGCCCCTGTTCCTCCGCGAGGACTGGGAGCAGGTAGTGGGGTCCATGCCCGTCTTCAACGGGGACGGGCCCGTGCCCGCGGAGGCACCCGAGGACCCGGTGGACGTGTCCTTCGGCGACTCCAGCGAAGAGAAGGAAGAAGGGGAGCGGGAAAAGGGGGCTGACTCCGAGGCAGAGTCAAGGGCTCCCCCCCTTGGTGCAGGTCCCGCGCTCTCCGCCTCTCTCTAAGTGATGACGACGAGGATGATGACGAGCAGGGCGGCGGGAGCCTGCCCCGGATCCCGAAGAAGGTCCGGACCGAGCTGATTCCCCGCAGGTCTGCCCCAGCCCCGAGGCGATCCGCAGGCGCACCTCCCGCTCCCGAGATCCTTGAGGCTGATCCTTGCAGCCGGCTCTCGGGCTTCAAGTACGACCGGAGGCTGCTCGAGCCCATGAGCGACGACCTGTAAGTGCTTGATTCCTATCTTGTTTCTTGTTATGTTGCTGAGGCTTGACGTTCCATCCGTGGTTCTTGTTTCTTGTTTTGTTGCCCGCGGCGAAGGAGTCGAAGGGAGCTCCTGAGGTTCCATCCGTGGCAGCGCCTCTGCCCGTGAAAGAAGGTGACCGTGACGCACGGGCCTCTCCTGCCCCGATCGTCCTCGTGAGACCTGGCTGAGCCGGCTGGGGCGAGCTCAGCCCCCATGGCCCAAGCGACTCCCGAGGTGCCCTTGCCGGATGCCGCCACCACAGCCGTCGTGGCGCAACAGGCTCCACCTCAGGATACTGTGATCACGCTGTCGTCTTCTCCTCCTACTCCACCGACTGCTGTTTCCACGACTCCTCCTACTGTTCTGGATCGTGCTGCTGCCAAACTGGACCGTCTGTGGCAGGATCTTCTGGGCGCCGACCCTCGCTTAGTGGCCGGGCGCTTGGAGCTAGCTTCCGGTTGGATTCGCTCCGACGCTTCGATTCGGACGGCGCTGGTCCAGGCCTCGACGGCGTGCGACGAGAAGAAGCAGGCTGTCCTCGACGCGAAAGCTGCCCGCGGCTTCGCCTTGGGGGAGGCCGCTAATGTCTGAGGTCGCTGTGAGGCGCTGGAGAGCGAGCTGAAGGGCCTGCAGGACCAGCTCGCCGAGGAGACCCGCCTTCGCCAAGAGCAGGAGGAAGGCATGAAGGCTCGCGAGGCGGCCGTCAAGGACCGGGACGCCAGGCTCAACAAGCGCCGTGACCGCCTAGGCGCGCTGGAGCAAGAGCTGGAGGCGAGGAAGGTTGAGCTAGATGGCAAGGCATGGGTTCTTGCCGAGGATCGCGTGGCATTTGCGGAGATGTAGGAGAAGTCTCACGCTTCACTGAAGACGCCTTACGAGAGCGGCCTAGAGAGCCCGCTGGCTGGCGAGGAGGACGGCCCCGCCAAGCTGATTCCCTTCTTGGTTCATGCTCTTGAAGATGTCACCCTTGGCCTTGGCCCTACGGCTGAGGCCGAGGCACGCATCTTGTCTTCTGCAGCGCTGACGCGGGTCTTCACCCACATCTATCTTCGCGACCCCAACGTCAACCTCGATAGCCTGCTGGAGCCAGTGAGAGGCGATCTTGCCGCTGCCACTGCTGAGGCCATGAAGGGTCATGCGGAGGCTCTGTTGGGGAAGTTCCGGGCCTTCAGCACCAAGCCGAAGCGGAGCGCTGCCAGCCCTGCAGCTCCACAAGGCGAACCCGCTCCGCGCAGCTCCACCGCCGGCAAGTGACTCCGTCATGGCTCCCGTCCTGCTTTTAATTCCTGCATATGTACCATGCCTTGGGGAGGCATTAAAACTTGCATTTGGTGCTGTGATAACAGTATGGACTGTAATATTTGCTGTTGAATTCCCTGAAATTTGTGCTATTCCTTCCTACTTGCTTATGTTCTACGCCGGCAGAGCCCGGCCCCGCGCATACCTCAGCCGCCGTTAGCCCCGACCGGAAACCAGGACGGGACCAAGGAGTGAGGGGCTACGTGACAAGTTAGGCTCCTGAGTCGCGATGCTCAGGAGTCCCCCTTAGCGCTCGAACAACAAGTTGGGAGGTGAGATGTGGGGGTGACTCCTTAGGGAGGTAAAATGTGGGTGGATCTACCATTCTATGTCTGCAGAGCCCGGCTCCGCGCATACCTCAACCGCCGTTAGCCTTTCGGAACTAAGGAGCGAGGGGCTACGTGACCAGTTAGGCTCCTGAGTCGCGATGCTCAGGAGTCCCCCTTGACGCTCAAACGGCCTTCGTACCTTGGCTCCGCTCGGGGAGGGACGTGCGATGAACCAGGCCCGGGGGGCCTGGCTGGGCGACGTGCGTCTGGGCGTGACCCAGGCGTAGCCCCCGTGCCCAGCCGCCTCGCGCGGCACTCCCGAGGGGAGGCGTTGCGATGAGGCTAGACACTGAGCTCTGGGCTCCCTGAGGTTGATGCGGCCCGGGGGCCACCCTCAGTTGTTTATCACCAGCGCGGAGCATAGCGCTTCCGTATGTGTACGGGCATAGCCGCTCCTCGGTAGTGTCGTCAGACAGTGCGGAGCATGGTGCTTCCACTGGTGTATGGGAGGGGGCTCCCCTCCGGGAGGATCCCCCGGGGCGTGTACAGCCCCGCCCTGAAACATGGCTGGCACGGTAGGGCTTGACGAGGTGTATCTGGGCACCCGTGAGCCAGCGCGGGACTCACGGGGCCCTACCTCAAGGCGGGTTGCGTCTGGTTCTAGGCCTTATCTTGGGGTGTGTTCCTGCAAATTTGGTTAGATGCTGAAGCTCTACGTCCTCGGGTCCCGGCCCTCGAGCTGGTCTCAGTCGTCGCTGGTATGCCAGGCGCGATGCCGTGGACAAGGCCAGAGGGTGAGGGCTAGAGAGCCGGTAGGAGCCCTGAGTCGCGATGCTTAGGTACCCCCCCTTTAACGTGCAAGCTGGGTTAGATGTCGAAACTCTACATCCTCGGGTCCCGGCCCTCGAGCTGGTCTCAGCCGTCGCTGGTATGCCAAGCGCGATGCCGTGGACAAGGCCAGAGGGTGAGGGCTGGAGAGCCGGTAGGAGCCCTGAGTCGCGATG
>NC_041389.1:176253427-176280736 GCF_002162155.2 Triticum dicoccoides | reverse complement strand
CCCTTTAACGTGCAAGCTTGGTTAGATGTCGAAACTCTACGTCCTCGGGTCCCGGCCCTCGAGCTGGTCTCAGCCGTCGCTGGTATGCCAGGCGCGATGCCGTGGACAAGGCCAGAGGGTGAGGGCTGGAGAGCCGGTAGGAGACCTGAGTCGTGATGCTCAGGTACCCCCCCCTTTAACGCGCAAGCCTCCGATATCCAGGAAGGAAAGGTGCCACAGACAGGCGCCAAATAACAAGCATGATGGGTCGAAAGCATGGCCCTAAGATAAACACAAGAAGGGTACATGCCGCTGGGTCTGACCCGAGCGACTTGGGGATGATGCAGCCCGAGGGGCGCCCCCAATAAAGTAAGCTAAGAACATGAAATAAAAGGGATACATGCCGCAGGGACGGACCCACGCGGCCTGGGAATAATGCAGCCCTGAGGGCGCTCCCAGCTGGAAATGAAACTTGAAAGATGTCACCTGATGATGCTGGGGACGAAGGGGTGTTGGTGTAGCAGACTCGGTGGGTTGCGGGTGCCGATCCTCACGAGCCCCCAGGCCTAGGGGCCTCGAAGGCTCCAGAGGCGCTGGTGGCTCCTCGCGGACCATCTCCACCTCCGCCAGGGCTGCAGAACGCCTGGCCTCTTGAGCCTCCAGGATGGCCCTCAGGAGGCGCTGGTATGCGACAGCCGCGTTCGGCAAGCCATAAGGCATGCAAACGTAGCTGTGGGGTGGACTTTCGCAGCGTCCCACTTGCAGGGCCAGAGGCGCTCCTGAGATGCAGCTCGGTTGAGCCCTGGTATGTAGATGCAGACGCGCAACCCACCATCCTCGCCTAGATGGGGGGCCACAGCGGGTAAGCGGCGGCAGCCTCTCATGACTCTTGACTCCTGTAGCTCCTGAATGGCCTTGCTGACGAACTCCTGAGGGTTTGGCCCTCCTTGCCTTGCTCCTTCTTGAGGGAAACATGCTTCGAAACACGCCACCAAGTGGTGCCCAAGCGCCTCCCTCGTGACCTTGGCGAGGTCGGCGGCCCTCCAGGGAAGAGCCCCCGAGCCCTGCCTGAGGAGGGCGCCGGGCGCGCTTCCCTATGCGATGGAAGGAGGTTCCCCCTGAGCAGGCGGGGGCCCTGAGGGGCCTGCCTCCTGAGGGGGCGGGCCGGCTGATGTCTTCTTTTTCTCTGGGGCGGCCTCGGGAAGCCTCCTCCTTCCGTGATCCGGGTCTTCCAGTGATGCGGCCTGAAAGGCTCGCTCCAGGGAGCACACTGCGTCTCTGTTGGAAATATGCCCTAGAGGCAATAATAAAAGTATTATTATATTTCATTGTTCCTGATAATTGTCTTTTATTCATGCTATAACTGTATTATCCGGAAATTGTAATACACGTGTGAATACATAGACCACAATATGTCCCTAGTGAGCCTCTAGTTGACTAGCTCGTTGTGATCAACAGATAGTCATGGTTTCCTGGCTATGGACATTGGATGTCGTTGATAACGGGATCACATCATTAGGAGAATGATGTGATGGACAAGACCCAATCCTAAGCATAGCACAAAGATCGTGTAGTTCGTTTGCTAGAGCTTTGCCAATGTCAAGTATTTCTTCCTTAGACCATCAGATCGTGTAACTCCCGGATACCGTAAGAGTGCTTTGGGTGTACCAAACGTCACAACGTAACTGGGTGATTATAAAGGTGCACTACAGGTATCTCCGAAAGTGTCTGTTGGGTTGACACGGATCGAGACTGGGATTTGTCACTCCGTATGACGGAGAGGTATCTCTGGGCCCACTCGGTAATGCATCATCATAATGAGCTCAAGGTGACCAAGGTGTTGGCCACGGGATCATGCATTACGGTACGAGTAAAGTGACTTGCCGGTAACGAGACTGAACAAGGTATTGGGATACCGACGATCGAGTCTCGGGCAAGTAACGTACCGATTGACAAAGGGAATTGTATACAGGGTTTGATCGAATCCTCAACATCATGGTTCAACCGATGAAATCATCGAGGAGCATGTGGGAGCCAACATGGGTATCCAGACCCCGCTGTTGGTTATTGCCCGAGAGTCGTCTCGGTCATGTCTGCTTGTCTCCCGAACCCGTGGGGTCTACACACTTAAGGTTCGGTGACGCTAGGGTTGTATGAATGTGAGTATGCAGCATACCGAATGTTGTTCGGAGTCCCGGATGAGATCCCGGACGTCACGAGGAGTTTTGGAATGGTCTGGAGGTAAAGAATAACATATAGGAAGTGGTTTTTCGGCCATCGGGAAAGTTTCGGGGTCTCCCGGTAATGTACCAGGACCACCGGAAGGGTCCCGGGGGTCCACCGGGTGGGGCCACCCATCCCGGAGGTCCCCATGGGCTGACGTGGGAGGGGAGCCAGCCCATAGTGGGCTGGTGCGCGCCCCTAGGCCCACCCCCTGCGCCTAGGGTTAAAACCCTAGGGTGGGGGGGCGCACCACATGCCTTGGGGGGCACTCCTCCCTCCTTGACCGCCGCCCCCTTGGGAGATCCAATCTCCCAGGGCCGGCGCCCCCCCTGGGGGCTTATATAAAGGAGGGCAGGGGGGAGGGCAGCCGCACCCTTGTGTTTGGCCCCTCCCTCCCCCTGCTACACCTCGTCCTCCTCCCGTAGTCGCTTGGCGAAGCCCTGCCGGAGTTCTGCTGCATCCACCACCACGCCGTCGTGCTGCTGGATCATCATCAACCTCTCCTTCCCCCTTGCTGGATCAAGAAGGAGGAGACGTCTCCCGTCCCGTACGTGTGTTGAACGCGGAGGTGCTGTCCGTTCAGCACTTGGACATCGATGATCTGAATCACGTCGAGTATGACTCCATCATCACCATCCCCTTGCAAGCTTCCGCACGTGATCTACAAGTGGTATGTAGATGCAAACTCACTCCCTTGACTCGTTGCTTAGATGAACTCATAGATGGATCTTGGTGAAACCGTAGGAAAAATTTTAATTTTCTGCAACGTTCCCCAACAGTGGTATCAGAGCTAGGTCTATGCGTAGTTCTCTTTGCACGAGTAGAACACAATTTTGTTGTGGGCGTGGATCTTGTCAACTTACTTGCCACTACTAGTCTTTTCTTGCTTCAGCGGTATTGTGGGATGAAGCGGCCCGGACCAACCTTACACGTACGCTTACGTGAGACCGGTTCCACCGACTGACATGCACTAGTTGCATAAGGTGGCTGGCGGGTGTCTGTCTCTCCCACTTTAGTTGGAGCGGATTCGATGAAAAGGGTCCTTATGAAGGGTAAATAGAAGTTGACAAAATCACGTTATGGTTATTCGTAGGTAAGAAAACTTTCTTGCTAGAACCCAATTGCAGCCACGTAAAAGATGCAACAACAATTAGAGGACGTCTAACTTGTTTTTGCAGCAATTGTCATGTGATGTGATATGGCCAGAAGTTGTGATGTATGATGAATGAGATCATGTTCTTGTAATAGGAATCACGACTTGCATGTCGATGATTATGACAACTGACAGGAGCCATAGGAGTTGTCTTTATTTTTTGTATGACCTGCGTGTCATTAAAGAACGCCATGTAACTTACTTTACTTTATTGCTAAACGCGTTAGCCATAGAAGTAGAAGTAGTCGTTGGCATGACAACTTCATGAAGACACAATGATGGAGATCATGATGATGGAGATCATGGTGTCATGCCGGTGACAAGATGATCATGGAGCCCCGAAGATGGAGATCAATGGAGCTATATGATATTGGCCATATCATGTCACTACTATATAATTGCATGTGATGTTTATTATGTTTATGCATCTTGTTTACTTAGAACGACGGTAGTAAATAAGATGATCCCTTACACAATTTCAAGAACTGTTCTCCCCTAACTGTGCACCGTTGCTAAAGTTCGTCGCTTCTAAGCACCACGTGATGATCGGGTGTGATGGATTCTTACGTTCACATACAACGGGTGTAAGACAGATTTACACACGCAAAACACTTAGGTTTAACTTGACGAGCCTAGCATGTACAGACATGGCCTCGGAACACGGAGACCGAAAGGTCGAACACGAGTCGTATGGAAGATACGATCAACATGAGAATGTTCACTGACGATGACTAGTCCGTCTCACATGATGATCGGACACGGCCTAGTCGACTCGGATCATGTATACTTAGATGACTAGAGGGATGTCTAATCTGAGTGGGAGTTCATTTTAATACTTTGATTAGATGAACTTAATTATCATGAACTTAGTCTAAAAACCTTTGCAAATATGTCTTGTAGATCAAATGGCCAACGCTCATGTCAACATGAACTTCAATGCGTTCCTAGAGAAAACCAAGCTGAAAGATGATGGCAGCAACTATACGGACTGGGTCCGGAACCTGAGGATCATCCTCATAGCTGCCAGGAAACAATATGTCCTAGAAGGACCGCTAGGTGACGCTCCCGTCCCAGAGAACCAAGACATTATGAATGCTTGGCAGACTCGTGCTGATGATTACTCCCTCGTTTAGTGCGACATGCTTTACAGCTTAGAACCGGGGCTCCAAAATCGTTTTGAGCATCACGGAGCATATGAGATGTTCGAGGAGCTGAGACTTGTTTTTCAAGCTCACGTCCGGGTCGAGAGATATGACGTCTCCGACAAGTTCTACAGTTGTAAGATGGAGGAAAATAGTTCTGTCAGTGAACACATACTCAACATGTCTGGGTTGCACAACCGTATGACCCAGCTGAATATTAACCTCCCTGATGAGGCGGTCATTGACAGAATCCTTCAGTCGCTCCCACCAAGCTACAAGAGCTTTGTGATGAACTACAATATGCAGGGAATGGAAAAGACCATTCCTGAAGTATTTTCTATGTTGAAGTCAGCAGAGGCTGAAATCAAGAAAGAACATCAAGTGTTGATGGTCAATAAGACCACTAAGTTCAAGAAGGGCAAGGGCAAGAAGAACTTCAAGAAGGACGGCAAGGATGTTGCCGCGCCCGGTAAGCCAGTTGCCGGGAAGAAGTCAAAGAATGGACCCAAGCCTGAGACTGAGTGCTTTTATTGCAAGGGGAAGGGTCACTGGAAGCGGAACTGCCCCTAATACTTAGCGGATAAAAAGGCCGGCAACACCAAAGGTATATTTGATATACATGTAATTGATGTGTACCTTACTAGTACTCGTAGTAACTCCTGGTATTTGATACCGGTGTCGTTGCTCATATTTGTAACTCACAGCAGGAGCTGCGGAATAAGCGGAGACTAGCGAAGGACGAGGTGACGATGCGCGTCGGGAATGGTTCCAGAGTCGATGTGATCGCTGTCGGCACGCTACCTCTACATTTACCTACGGGATTAGTTTTGAACCTTAATAATTGTTATTTGGTGCCAAGTTTGAGCATGAACATTGTATCTGGATCTCGTTTGATACGAGATGGCTACTCATTTAAGTCTGAGAATAATGGTTGTTCGATTTATATGAGAGATATGTTTTATGGTCATGCTCCGATGGTCAATGGTTTATTCTTCATGAATCTCGAGCGTAATATTACACATGTTCATAGTGTGGATGCCAAAAGATGTAAAGTTGATAACGATAGTCCCACATACTTGTGGCACTGCCGCCTTGGTCACATTGGTGTCAAGCGCATGAAGAAGCTCCATGCTGATGGACTTTTAGAGTCTCTTGATTATGAATCGTTTGACACGTGCGAACCATGCCTCATGGGCAAAATGACCAAGACTCCGTTCTCCGAAACAATGGAGCGAGCAACCAACTTGTTGGAAATCATACATACCGATGTGTGCGGTCCAATGAGCGTTGAGGCTCGCGGAGGATATCGTTATGTTCTCACTCTCACTGATGACTTGAGTAGATATGGGTATGTCTACTTAATGAAACACAAGTCTGAGACCTTTGAAAAGTTCAAGGAATTTCGGAATGAAGTAGAGAATCAACGTGACCGAAAAATAAAGTTCCTACGATCAAATCGTGGAGGAGAATATTTAAGTCACGAATTTGGCACACACTTAAGGAAATATGGAATCGTTTCATAACTCACGCCACCTGGAACACCTCAGCGAAACGGTGTGTCCGAACGTTGTAATCGCACTCTATTGGATATGGTGTGGTCTATGATGTCTCTTACTGATTTACCGCTATCATTTTGGGGATACGCTCTAGAGACAGCTACATTCACTTTAAATAGGGCACCGTCTAAATCCGTTGAGACGACACCGTATGAATTATGGTTTGGGAAGAAACCTAAGCTGTCGTTTCTAAAAGTTTGGGGATGCGATGCTTATGTCAAGAAACTTCAACCTGAAAAGCTCGAACCCAAGTCGGAAAAATGCGTCTTCATAGGATACCCTAAGGAAACTGTAGGGTATACCTTCTACTTAAGATCCGAGGGCAAGATCTTTGTTGCCAAGAACGGATGCTTTCTGGAAAAAGAGTTTCTCTCGAAAGAAGTAAGTGGGAGGAAAGTAGAACTCGATGAAGTACTATCTCTCGAACGGGAGAGTGGTGCAGCTCGGGAAAATGTTCCTGTGATGCCCACACCAACTGAAGAGGAAACCAATGATGATGATCAAGGTACTTCGGATCAAGTTACTACTGAACTTCGTAGGTCCACAAGGACACGTTCCGCACCGGAGTGGTACGGCAACCCTGTCCTGGAAATCATGTTGTTAGACAACGGTGAACCTTCGAACTATGAAGAAGCGATGGCGGGCCCAGATTCCAACAAATGGCTTGAAGCCATGAAATCCAAGATAGAATCCATGTATGAAAACCAAGTATGGACTTTGACAGACTTGCCCGATGATCGGCGAGCGATAGAAAACAAATGGATCTTTAAGAAGAAGACGGACGCGGATGGCAATGTTACCATCTATAAAGCTCGACTTGTCGCTAAGGGTTATCGACAAGTTCAAGGGATTGACTATGACGAGACATTCTCTCCTGTAGCGAAGCTAAAGTCTGTCCGAATCATGTTAGCAATTGCCGCATACTATGATTATGAGATATGGCAGATGGACGTCAAAACGGCATTCCTTAACGGGCATCTTAAGGAAGAACTGTATATGATGCAGCCGGAAGGTTTTGTCGATCCTAAGAACGCTAACAAAGTATGCAAGCTCCAGCGATCCATTTATGGGCTGGTGCAAGCATCTCGGAGTTGGAACATTCGCTTTGATGAGATGATCAAAGCGTTTGGGTTTATGCAGACATATGGAGAAGCCTGCGTTTACAAGAAAGTGAGTGGGAGCTCTGTAACATTTCTCATAGTATATGTAGATGACATACTCTTGATGGGAAATAATATAGAATTTCTGGACAGCATTAAGGCCTACTCGAACAAATGTTTTTCAATGAAGGACCTTGGAGAAGCTGCTTATATATTAGGCATCAAGATCTATAGAGATAGATCGAAACGCCTCATAGGTCTTTCACAAAGCACATACCTTGATAAGATTTTGAAAAGGTTCAAAATGGATCAGTCCAAGAAAGGGTTCTTGCCTATGTTACAAGGTGTGAGATTAAGCTCGGCACAGTCACCGACCACGGCAAAAGATAAAGAAGAGATGAGTGTCATCCCCTATGCTTCAGCCATAGGATCTATTATGTATGCCATGCTGTGTACCAGACCTGATGTAAACCTTGCCGTGAGTTTGGTAGCAAGATACCAAAGTAATCCCGGCAAGGAACACTGGACAGCGGTCAAGAATATCCTGAAGTACCTGAAAAGGACAAAGGACATGTTTCTCGTTTATGGAGGAGACGAAGAGCTTGTCATAAAGGGTTACGTCAACGCTAGCTTCGACTCAGATCTGGATGACTCTAAGTCACAAACCAGATACGTGTATATGTTGAATGGTGGAGCAGTAAGCTGGTGCAGCTGCAAGCAGAGCGTCGTGGCGGGATCTACGTGTGAAGCGGAGTACATGGCAGCCTCAGAGGCAGCGCACGAAGCGATTTGGGTGAAGGAGTTCATCACCGACCTAGGAGTCATACCCAATGTGTCGGGGCCAATCAAACTCTTCTGTGACAACACTGGAGCTATTGCCCTTGCCAAGGAGCCCAGGTTTCACAAGAAGACCAGGCACATCAAGCGTCGTTTCAACTCCATCCATGAAAATGTTCAAGATGGAGACATAGAAATTTGCAAAGTACATACGGATCTGAATGTCGCAGATCCGTTGACTAAATCTCTCTCGCGAGCAAAACATGATCAACACCAGAACTCTATGGGTGTTCGATTCATCACAATGTAACTAGATTGGTGACTCTAGTGCAAGTGGGAGACTGTTGGAAATATGCCCTAGAGGCAATAATAAAAGTATTATTATATTTCATTTTTCATGATAATTGTCTTTTATTCATGCTATAACTGTATTATCCGGAAATCGTAATACACGTGTGAATACATAGACCACAATATGTCCCTCGTGAGCCTCTAGTTGACTAGCTCGTTGTGATCAACAGATAGTCATGGTTTCCTGGCTATGGACATTGGATGTCGTAGATAACGGGATCACATCATTAGGAGAATGATGTGATGGACAAGACCCAATCCTAAGCATAGCACAAAGATCGTGTAGTTCGTTTGCTAGAGCTTTGCCAATGTCAAGTATCTCTTCCTTAGACCATGAGATCGTGTAACTCCCGGATACTGTAAGAGTGCTTTGGGTGTACCAAACGTCACAACGTAACTGGGTGATTATAAAGGTGCACTACAGGTATCTCCGAAAGTGTCTGTTGGGTTGACACGGATTGAGACTGGGATTTGTCACTCCGTATGACGGAGATGTATCTCTGGGCCCACTCGGTAATGCATCATCATAATGAGCTCAAGGTGACCAAGGTGTTGGCCACGGGATCATGCATTACGGTACGAGTAAAGTGACTTGCCGGTAACGAGACTGAACAAGGTATTGGGATACCGACGATCGAGTCTCGGGCAAGTAACGTACCGATTGACAAAGGGAATTGTATACAGGGTTTGATTGAATCCTCGACATCGTGGTTCAATCGATGAAATCATTGAGGAGCATGTGGGAGCCAACATGGGTATCCAGACCCCGCTGTT
The DNA here is from genome assembly GCF_002162155.2 of Triticum dicoccoides. Lineage (NCBI taxonomy): Eukaryota > Viridiplantae > Streptophyta > Magnoliopsida > Poales > Poaceae > Triticum > Triticum dicoccoides. The sequence continues at coordinate 176,271,681 of NC_041389.1, read as the reverse complement.
GGTTATTGCCCGAGAGTCGTCTCGATCATGTCTGCTTGTCTCCCGAACCCGTGGGGTCTACACACTTAAGGTTCGGTGACACTAGGGTTGTATGAATGTGAGTATGCAGCATACCGAATGTTGTTCGGAGTCCCGGATGATATCCCGGACGTCACGAGGAGTTTCGGAATGGTCCGGAGGTAAAGAATAATATATAGGAAGTGGTTTTTCGGCCATCGGGAAAGTTTCGGGGTCTCCCGGTAATGTACCGGGAGCACCGGAAGGGTCCCGGGGGCCACCGGGTGGGGCCACCCATCCCGGAGGGCCCCATGGGCTGACGTGGGAGGGGAGCCAGCCCATAGTGGGTTGGTGCGCCCCCCTAGGCCCACCCCCTGCGCCTAGGGTTGAAACCCTAGGGTGGGGGGGCGCACCACATGCCTTGGGGGGCACTCCTCCCCCCTTGGCCGCCGCCCCCTTGGGAGATCCAATCTCCCAGGGCCGGCGCCCCCCCTGGGGGCCTATATAAAGGAGGGCAGGGGGAGGGCAGCCGCACCCTTGTGCTTGGCGCCTCCCTCCCCCTGCTACACCTCGTCCTCCTCCCGTAGTCGCTTGGCGAAGCCCTGCCAGAGTTCTGCTGCATCCACCACCACGCCGTCGTGCTGCTGGATCATCATCAACCTCTCCTTCCCCCTTGCTGGATCAAGAAGGAGGAGACGTCTCCCGTCCCGTACATGTGTTGAATGCGGAGGTGCTGTCTGTTCAGCACTTGGACATCGGTGATCTGAATCACGTCGAGTACGACTCCATCATCACCATCCCCTTGCAAGCTTCCGCACGTGATCTACAAGTGGTATGTAGATGCAAACTCACTCCGTTGACTCGTTGCTTAGATGAACTCATAGATGGATCTTGGTGAAACCGTAGGAAAAATTTTAATTTTCTGCAACGTTCCCCAACAGTCTCTCTCTTCGCAGGGCACCATGATGACTCCGTCACTTCCTGGCATCTTGAGGATGTTGTAGCCGTGGTGGGTTATGGCCATGAACTTGGCCAGCGCTGGGTACCCGAGGATGGCGTTGTACGGCAGGCGAATGTGGGCGACGTCGAAGTCGATGAGCTCGGTGCGGTAGTTGTCGTGTGCCCCGAAGGTGACAGGGAGGTGGACCTGCCCAATCGGGACCGTGGAGCCGTCGGTAACTCCGAACAAAGGCTTGGTTGGCTGAAGCTGATTGTAGGGCACTTGGAGATTGTTGAGCGTTTCCACGGACAGGATGTTGAGCCCTGCCCCGCCATCGATGAGGGTCCTGGTGACTAGCACGTTGCTGATGATTGGGGAACAAAGCATCGGGAGGACTCCGGCTGTGGTCGTGCACTTGAGCTGATCTGCTGAGCTGAACGTGATGGCGCATGCCGACCATCTGAGAGGGTGCGTGGCCTCGAGCTTGGGGAGGACTGCGTTTACTTCGCGAGCGAACTGCTTGAAGATGCGTTGAGAGGCTGGGGCTTGAGCTCCGCCCAGGATGCAGGCGATCGCACGTGGTTCCTGGAAGACCCCAGCCCCCTCGTCCTGATGACGGTCCTCATTTCTCCTTGGCTGCGGCGGCAGCGGAGGGAGGCCTGTGTTACCTTGCGGGCGATCCTCGCGAGGCTGATCCCTCCATGCTCCCTCGCGAGGCGGGTCCTACCAGCGATCCTCGCGAGGTTGGTCACGCCACCCTTGGCGAGGGCCGCGGTCTTCCCAGCGTCCTGCGTTCCTTCCTCCTCCTCGGCCGTAGCCCCGGTCGCTGCGGTCGGGACGTCGGCCAACCCTTCCTTCACGCACGGCTCGGAGCTCTTGGCATTCATTGGTGTTGTGGGTGTGGAGGTTGTGGTACACGCAGTACCGACTGCCCTTGGAGGATTCGGGCTGATCTCTGCCCCGCTTGGTGTCTGGTTCTGCCGCGAGCATGGCAGCCCCCTTGCGCTTTACGTCCTTGGCCTTGGGCTTCTTCTCTTCTGGGTCTGCGGAAGGCAGCTCGAGGAGGGAGAGGCGCCCTTCCTCAGCCCTGGCGCACTTGGTCGCCAAGTTGAACAGCTCCAACAAGGTGCACAGGTCTTCATGCATTGCCAGCTCCTCCTTCATCTTGACGTCGCGCACGCCGTCGGAGAAGGCTGAGATGATGGCCTCCTCGATCACCTTGGGGATCTTGAGGCACGCGTTGTTGAAGCGCTGGATGTACTTCTGCAGGGTTTCCCCTGGTTGCTGCTTGATACGGCGCATGTCGCTCACGGCGGGTGGCCGGTCGCGAGTACCCTGGAAGTTGGCGATGAAGCGGGTGCGCATCTCGTCCCAGGAGGAGATCGTGCCTGGAGCCAGATTCAGGAGCCAGGTGCGGGCCCCGTCCTTGAGCGCCATGGGAAACCAGTTCGCCATGACCTTCTTGTCTCCGTTGGCAGCCTCGATGCCCAGCTTGTATAGCTGGAGGAACTCTGCAGGGTCAGCCGTGCCGTTGTAGCGAGGAGGCAGGTCTGGCTTGAACTTGCCGGGCCACGCGACGCTGCGCAGCTCGGTGGTGAAGGCGCGGCAACCTGCTGTGGCCACGGGAGGCCTTGGGTGACGAAGAGCTTGGTCCTGCGGGTCCCCATGCGCTGCAGCTGGGAGCAGCGCGGGGTCCTGACGTGCTGGGGCAGGAGCGTGTTCGCGACGAGCCGGAGCAGGGAGCGCTCAGGCAGCTTCTCGAGGGCGAGGGACTTCTTGGCAGCTCTGCTCCTGCCGCGCTGGCGCCTGACGGAGAGGGTTTTGCCCAGGGGCCGCGCGCCTTGGGGCCAAGGCGCCTTCTTGAGGGGGAGGCGGCTGAGGCGCCCCCGGAACTTCATTGCCCGCGCAGGGCGGGGCGCGGTGCAGCGAGAAGGACGGCGTTGGGGAGCCCCCAGCGGCGCGGACGAGCTCGGCGACTCGGTCGAGCCACTCTTCGTAGACGTCGTCGATTGGGTCGTAGCGCAGGAGCTCGTTTGCTGCGATGAGTGCAGCTCGAGCCAACGGGAGCCGTCTGGGCGACGCGAGAAGCGAGGGCGGCTCGGCGCTCGGCGCGAGCCCGACGTGCGTCAGACATGGATGCGATGGTCGGAGAAGAACAAGACGATGGAAGGCGAATTTTGGCGGCCCCCTACCTGGCGCGCCAAATGTCGGATTTCGGGTTCTGGCACACCCTTGAGGTTCGAACACTGGGGTGCGCGCGGAGATTTCACCCTCTGCCTACCCGCTCCTCGGCGACTCGCTAGGATCTAAACTACGAAAGAAACAACACAAGAGACACAGGGTTTATACTGGTTCAGGCCACCATTGTGGTGTAATACCCTACTCCAGTGTGTGGTGTGGTGGATTGCCTCTTGGGCTAATGATGAACAATACAAAGAAGAACAGCCTCGCGAGGGTCTGTTCTTGGCTGGTGCGATGAACTACTTGGAAGAGTTCAGTCGCTCTCTCTACTGGTTTCTAGCGAGGGCACTCGATGCCTCTACCCTGGGGGTGGCTAGTCCTATTTATAGGCAAAGGCCCTAGGCCTCTTCCCAAATATTGAGCGGGAAGGGCGCCAACAATTGGCCATTTCGAAGGGGAATAGCGGGTACACTTATCCTGACTAAAGTTGGTCCTCGCTTGTCAAAGGCTGTGGTGGTGACGCCTGCTTGGGCTCCACAATGACTTCCTCCCTGCCGTTGGGCTGGTCTTGGTCTTGTTTCACCGAAATGGATGCCTTTGCTTGATGCTCTCACCTACGCTTGCTCCCTTTGCACTAAAGAGGAAAGGAGGACACTGCGCGGGCTGGCGCCCGACTGGCGCCCTTGGTCGTCATGGCTTGCGTCATGGGCACCTCGTGAGGTACCCCGCCTTGGACTCTCTGCCTCCTCATGCGCCAGCCTGATGAGGCCGTGCCTGAGGAAGCTCCTTGTCGTCCGCCCCGCGAGGCTTGGCCCCTCGCGAGGGTCTTGAGCTTGTGTTGATGAAGATGGGTCGTGCTGGGCCCCCTTTGAGCCACGCCGCAGGCCGCAGGCAGGCAAGTCTGGGGACCCCCGTTCCCAGGACGCCGACACTCTCTTCCCACACACACCCTTGTCCACACCCACACTCCTGCCACCTCAGCACGCCGGGCCCCCTCATCATTGACAGTGGCTGGCTCAGCCCGTGTTCCCATGTTGTTTTCTTTTCTTTTGCATCATTTCAAAAGATGCCCCTGTTTTGTATTCTTAATAACTAAATATGCATGCATCCAAATTAATACACTATATATGTAAAATGCTTAGAATTTTATCTAGTTTCATGATATCCAAGTTTCATCCATGTTAAAAATGCTTAAACCTGTTGTTTGCTTTAATTTACATAAATAACATGCTAAAATGGTTTATTTCATAACTAAATAACCGTAGCTCTGAATTTAATAAACTTTATATGTATTTGCGGTAGAAAAATGCATAGATTAACTTCGTGCACTTTATTTCCCTATTTAACTACATTAAATATTGTTTAGGCAGAACCATACCATATCCAAAATATGAACATGGGAATTTTCTGGATTTGTTGTTTGTTGTTTCCGGCCCCATTTAAATTGCTTAGATAGTGTAGTTTTGTTATGCTTCACCTCTTGCCATGTTAAGAACTTTTAAACTTGTTGGGTACATAACTGAAAGTGAACTAAATATTTCGAATGTGGTGTTTCGTCAATAGGCAACTCGTTACATATTGAGCTCCACTTAATCTGTAGTATTTGATTGTTGCACTTTGCCATGCCATGCCTTTTTAAAATGTTCATGCATCATATTTGTTTGAGCATCATGCCATGATTATGCTTGTTTGTTTACAATGTTGTTTGCTTCTTTCTGGTTGTGCTACTTCTCGATAGTTCCTGTTTCGTTGCGATCGTGAGGATTCGTTCGTCTGCGCTTGGTTCGTCTACGCCCGTTTTGTCTTCTTTGTGGACTCGTTCTTGTTCCTAGCAGGATTTCAGGCAAGATGACTGTCACCGTGGATCTCGCTACTATCTTTGCTATGCTATTTGTCTCGATGCTATCGCTATGTCGCGCTACCTACCACTTGTTTATCAAGCGTCCCAAATTGTCATGATAGGCTCTAAATTTTTCACCCTTCCTAGCAAACCGTTGTTTGGCTATGTAACCGCTTTGCTCAGCCCTTCTTATAGCATTGCTAGTTCCAGGTGCAGTTGCAGGTTGTTCCATGTTGGGACATGGATATCATGGGATATCACAATATATCTTATTTAATTAATGCATCTAGATACTTGGTAAAGGGTGGAAGGCTCGGCCTTATGCCTGGTGTTTTGTTCCACTCTTGCCGCCCTAGGTTCCGTCATACTGGTGTTATGTTCCTTGATTTTGCGTCCCTAGCATGATGAGGGGTATGGGACCTCTTGATAGTTTGCTTTGAATAAAACTCTTCCAGCAAGGCCCAACATTGGTTTTAACATTTGCCATAATAATACTTGAACTAAATAATTAATTGTCATAGGGCGTCATGAACCCGAGGATTTTCTACCTAGCAGGGAGGGGCCAACGCTGATGGTGTTGGTCCCAAATGGGCAACCTGTGGGGCCACCACGGGGAAACCCGAGGACCTGGTTTTACTCGTAGCTTGACCCATCCGGTCGTGGCGTGAGACGAGATACGCGCGGCTACTATCAGGGTGTCGACACGCCGGGAGGCTTTGTTGGATTAGTTTTACCATTGTTGAATTATCTTGTGCATCGGGATCTCGAGTCTTATCGGATGTCCCGCGATGGAGGATTGTCTCCGCGGATTGTGAGCTTATCATGGCCTAAGTTGGGACAACCCTGTAGGGTTTGATCTTTCGAAAGTCGTGCCCATGGTTATGTGGCAGATGGGTGTTTTTAATATCCGGTTGTAGAGAACTTGACACCAGATTCAAATTAAAATACCCAACCGTGTGTGTAACTGTGATGGTCTCTTTTCAAGTGGGTCGAGAAGAGAACACGGTGGGGTTATGTTTGAACGTAAGTAGTTAAGGTTCACTTATTGATCATTACTAGTTTGTGACCATTTGCGTAGCTTCTCATCTTATTCTTGTACTCGTAAGTTAGCCACCATACATTGCTTAGCCGCTGCTGCAACCTCACCACTTCTCCATTCCTTACCCATTTAGCTTTGCTAGTCTTGATACCCATGGGAATGGGATTGCTGAGTCTTCGTGGCTCACAGATTACTACAACAATAGTGGCAGGTACAGGTAATGTGATGATCATGACATGAGAGCGATGTTTACTTGTTTTGGAGTTCTTCTTCTGCTTCTTGTTCGTTCAGGGGATAGGTTCCTGGTCGGCAGCCTGGGGTAGCAGGGTGTGCATGTCGTTTGAGTTTATGTTTGTGTTTCATCCGTAGTCGGATGTTGTTCTCATGTACGAAGCTTGATGTATTCATGTGGCATTTGTATGCCCTTTGCATGTATCCCCAACTATTATGTAATGGTACGATGTAATGATATCCACCTTGCAAAAGTGTCTCCAATATGCGCTTCTATCCTTGGTGGGACCTTCGAGTTCCTTTAGGATAGGGTTGCATATTGGGCGTGACACTATGTCCTTCATTCATAGTTACCTTCGGTCCTCACACATACAGCTTGGGCCCTCCTACCCGTGATCTGCCGGTTTTGACACCGACATTGGTGCTTTCATTGAGAGCTCTGTTGTATCATCGATAGAAGGATTGATGGCCCACCTCTTCATCAAAAATGATGTTGGGTAAACACTGTGTCCTTCGTTAAGAGGGCCCAAACCTGGGTAAGAACTGTGTCTTTCGTTCATAGTTACCTTCGGTCCTCAGACATACAGCTTGGGCCCCCTACCCGAGATCTGCTGGTTTTGACACCGACATTGGTGCTTTCATTAAGATCTCACCTCCATTAAGAGGGCCGGAACCTGGGTAAACACTGTGTCTATCGTTCACAGTTACCTTCGGTCCTCAGACATACAACTTGCGCCTCCCTACCCGAGATTTGCCGGTTTTGACATCGACATTGGTGCTTTCATTGAGAGCTCCACTGTATCGTCGACAGAAGGATTGATGGCTCACCTCTTCATCAGCAATGATGCTGTGTCCATGGAAACTTTTCTCCCTGGACAGGTCTTTGTGTTTGATGGCTTTGTGCTTCGTGCCAACTCAATCGGTCGCCTCGAGCAGGTCCACAGTTATGCCCCCGGCCACCAGATTAGGTTTGGAAACCTGAACTATGTTGCTGACATCCGAGGAGATCTAGCCTTCAACGAGTTCACGGCCTCGGTTGCTGCTCTGTTCCCCTGCCAAGAAGACTCTTCGAATCCCCTGTTAGATCCTGCTCAGGGGCCACCAATACTTACCCCGGCCTTAGATCTGGGGCAGGTCTTACTGTCCGAAGATGGGAGCGTGAGCCCCGCCGTACCTCTTCCCCTTTTGGATCTCCCGACTGAAGACCCAGATGCAACCTTAGATTTGCCTCTTGGAAATCACTCCGAACTGTCGAGGTCTGCGCTCATCGGGCTCGATCAGGTGTCCTACACCGAACTCAGCCCAGCAAATCCGCATTTTCCGATCCAACGTTCGCTCCTAGATGAAGCATTGGACTTAATGCAGTCTCTTGCCATCACGAGGGCTTTGCCTCAGAACTATACCCAGCTCGGGCTGGGGGCTGAGAGCGGGGAATTTTACGCCCGACCCACCACCCACTAAATAGCCACTATCGAGGATTTATCCAACATGCTGGACTACGCGTCTGAAGACATCGACAGTATGGATGACGATGCCGGCGCCGAACCAAGCCAAGTCCCACCCATCACGGGGCGTTGGACGGCCACCTCAACCTACGATCTGTACATGGTGGTCACTCTGGATAAAAAGAACGACAAGGATAACCCGAGCCCCGATGAGGATAAACCCATCGATAAACCACCAAAGCGCCGATGTCAGCGGTGCCGCTCACACTCGCGTTGGGCGAAGGATAGTAATATCGGCACCAGAGATAATGAGACACCGGACGATGCCGAAGATCCCGAATACCCCGTCGAGCCCACATCCGAACATGACAAAAGGGAATAGAATGAATATAGTCCCGGACACGCTGATCACGAAGATTCGGAAGACAACAACTACATGCCAGAAACCGAAGAGGAAGTTAGCCTCGGTGACGAAGATTTTATCGTCCTAGAGGATCCCCTCGATCAAGAACGCTTCAAGCGACAACTCATAGCAATAACCTGGAGCCTGAAAAAGAAGCAACAGCAGCTCAAAGCCGAACAAGATATGCTTAATGAAACATGGACTAAGGTCCTGGCTACTGAAGAATACGGCCACGAGCGACCCATTCAATGCTACCATAAGCGCAAGTTGCTGCCACAGTTCGACGACGAAGCCCTTGAGCCATACCGTCGAAATACAATCAGGCAAACCAACCAGACCGACCACCACATGGACGGGATAAAGCGGCATATCAAGCAGAACACCAACCCGCACCTCCTCGCCGAAGAGGCAGGGAGACAACAGCTGCGGTATAGACATACGACTTGCAACGTGACCTAGCCAATAAAGCCGGTCAGACTAGATCAATCTACGGATCAAGGGGTCGTGCCCCGGCGCGATACAATGGCTATGAAGCCCTGCGTGACGACTATTACTATACTCAGAATCAGAACTGAACTCAGATGTCAGCCGGTCTCCGCCGCGATATTGCACGATATAGAGGGGCCGCACACCCTTTGTGCTTCACCGATGAGGTCATGGAACACCAATATCCAGAAGGGTTTAAACCCGTAAACATCAAATAGTACGATGGAACGACAGATCCTGTGGTCTGGATTGAAGATTTTCTTGTACACATTCACATGGCTTGAGGAGATGGCATCCACTCCGTCAAATATCTTCCTCTAAACCTGAAAGGACCAGCACGAAACTGGCTAAATAGCCTCCCAGAAAAATCCATTGGAACCTGGGAAGAATTGGAAGATGATTTTTGGGCCAACTTTCAGGGCACTTATGTCCGGCCACCGGATGCTGATGACTTGAGTCACATAATTCAGCAGCCAGGCGAATCAGCTCACAAACTTTGGAATCGGTTCTTAACTAAAAAGAACTAGATCATGGACTATTTGGATGCCGAAGCCTTAGCGGCCTTTAAACACAGCATCCATGATGAATGGCTCACCCAACACCTCGGGCAGGAAAATCCGAAGACCATGGCAGCCTTAACGGCACTTGTGACCTGCTTTTGTGCGGGCAAAGACAGCTTGTTGGCTTGTAGAAGCAACAACTCGGGAGACACTGGCACTTCTGAGGTGCAGGACGGCAATGGTAAACCTCGCCGCAATAAAAACAAATGTCAGAACAACAATGACGACGCAGACGATATGGCAGTCAATGCCGGATTCAGCAGCCCTAAGTCTGGTTAGCGGAAGAAATATTTCAAAGGTAACAAGGACGGGCCATCTAGCTTGGATAAAATCCTTGAGAGGCCCTGTCAGATTCATGGCATACTCGATAAGCCTGCGAACCACACCAAACGGAATTATTGGGTGTTCAAACAGGCCAGTAAGATAAATACTGAAAAGAAGGGAAAGGAATCCCCAAGCGAAGATGATGATGAGCCCCGTCAGCCGAACACCGGGGGTCAGAAGCAGTTTCCCCCCGAGGTAAAGACAGTGAACATCATCTATGTCACTCACATTCCCAAAAAGGAGCGTAAGCGCGCACTATGGGACGTCTACACCGTAGAGCCTGTCGCCTCCAAGTTCAACCCATCGTCAGCCTGTCCGATCACCTTCGATCGCAGGGACCACCCGGCCAGTATCCGTCATGGGGATTCAGCCGCCCTGGTACTCGATCCAATTATTGACGGATACCACCTCACTAGAGTCCTCATGGACGGAGGCAGCTATCTTAACTTGATCTATCAAGAGACCGTCCGCAAGATGGGCATTGACCCATCTAGAATCAAGCCTAGCAACACTACCGTTAAAGGTGTGATACCGGGCGTGGAGGCCCGTTGTACGGGCTCACAGACGCTGAAGGTAGTATTCAGCTCCCAGACAACTATCGCAACAAAGAATTGATCTTCGACATCGTCCCTTTCCCGCAGTGGCTACCATGCACTTCTCGGACGAACTGCTTTCGCCCGTTTTAACGCAGTCCCGCACTACGCCTACTCAAAGCTTAAGATGCCAGGAACTTCTGGTGTTATTACAGTCAATGGTAACATGGAGCGCTTCCTCCGCACTGAAGAGCACACAGCGGCCCTTTCAGCCGAAGTGTCTGGCGGCCTTATCAAGCCGAATAGTTCACCGGCCAATAATACCAATGACGTATCGAAACGAGTCCAGACCACGCATAATAGTGATAAATCAATGGATCAGACCTTGATTAGCAGTTCGGCCTCCGCCGATTGCCCTATCATATTGCGGCAGTTATACCGTGCGTACATAATTACGCACTAAAAATACTCTGGGCGGCAACGGAGGCACACTGCGGAGAAAGTCCATTGTACGGCTTGACCCCGTCAGGACCGTATACATCTTTTTTTTCTCGTTGCAGGTTCATCAAGAGCCCTACTTGCTAGATGGTTGTTGCAGGATATCCTTTTGAGGCTAGCGCTTCCCCACCATCATATACTCCTACCAAAGGACTTATTACTAAGGAGAAATGGCGCAGACGTGCGACAGGGCATCACAGGAGTTTCGCAAACTTTGATCTTTAGGCCGTGTGTTAGACTTTCCCTTATGTATAACTTTTATTTTTCGGCATGTAACATGGCCTTAATATTGAATGGCTTTTGCAAAACGCCTCAACGTATCAATACGGATATAAAGGAAACAGATGATTATCACCTTTTTGGTTTGATTCTTGTATTTTCTTGCCATTTGTGTTCCCTCCTTACGTTTGATTCATATACGTGGCTCGACATCGCCGTCACACCAGGGGATGTACTTGGCCCCGCAAACTCTTAAGTCCGAACACCTCTAGGGAACTCTTCGGTGTCTCGGATATTGCATTATATGCATCGGCTCCGAATCATGTCTTTGGTCTATAGTTGGGTTGCCCGGCTCCTGTGTTTGCCACCTTACGTTCTGCAAGTTCGGCTAAGGTTGTAAAGGGAGAACTACTGCGATTGTACTTCTGGTTCGTCCGGTCAAGTACCGTAATAGAGAAAGCCGAAAACTGCTGTTATGATAAGTGAGAGCGGGTCAGTGATCTGGTGACTTAGTGTTACACTACAAATCGTTCATGATTTATGCCATGTTATACGAGGGGTTGGGCTTCGACCAGCCGCGTTGCAAAGGCGTCGTACTCCGGACTACCGCTCATGCAAACAAGGGGCTAGTACTTAGCGCCACCAATGGACTCTTATGGCTAAGTGAAAGTACTAAAGCCGCATAGTCTGATTACCTAGTTCACCTTGCAAGACACCTCCTACATCGGACCAAGACGTTGGATAAAGTGTGGTCATGCGTTCCTGAACACCCCTGTAATATTTACGTGCGGGCTGAAGCTGACGACTGGTAAACTTTTAGATATATAAACGGCCAAACAGGAGGATAAACTTATCATAAAGTGTAAGCATAGCTATTATTTTCATTACACGACTCTTACAAACTAGACTCAACTATTCAAATATGATGTCCTTTGAGAACTGGCCCTCTACAATGCGAGCTCCCTCGAGGACCTCATCAAAGTACTTCCCCCGCCGCTAGTGCTCCCTGCCCTCAGGTGGCCCTGCGGTGGAGATCTTGGTGGCCTTCATCTTCGCCCATTGAACCTTGACACGGGCAAAGGCCATCTGGGCACCTTCTCTACAAGACGACCACTTGAGGGCATCGATCCAGGGAAGCGCATCCACCAGCCGCTTCACGATTCCGAAGTGGCTGCTAGGTATGGACTCGGCTGGCCATAAACGGACTATTACATCCTTCATGGCCTGTCCGGCTACCCTGTACAGCTCAGACACCTGTTTGAGCTGGTCACTAAGGGGCACTGGATGTTCTGGCGCAAGGTACTACGACCAGAACAGCTTCTCTGTTGAGCTCCCCTCCTTGGCTCGGAAGAATTCGGCGGCATCCGCAATACTCCTCGGCAGTTCCGCAAAGCCACCTGGAGAACTCCAAACTCGGGTCAGCAAAATATATCTCTTACAAGTAAATCTACTCTGCATTATAAAGGCCTTACCAACCGCTATCTTCCTCGCCTCTTGGATCTCCTGGCGAGCACCCTGGGCTTCAACCCGGGCTTCTTTCGCGCTTTGGTGAGCTCGGAGGCCTGCTCTAAACTCTTTTGCTCCAGGAACTCGCCCTTGGCGATGGCGTCCTTGAGCTCCTGTTCGACATCCTCCACCCGTGCCTCATGTCTCCGGCGGGCGGTCTACTCCAGCTCCAACTCCTTGGCCGCTTTGTCCGCGGCTGCTTTGCTCACCTCTGCCTCCTTCTGGGCTTCAGCGAGGGTGCTCTTGAGGGATTCGACCTCGGCTGCGCCAACTGTGAGTACTTCATAAAATTTTTAGTCAGTATTAAACTACTAATACACATATAACTTTCAGGTATGTCGTACTGCCGCATACCTTGGGTTTCATTAAACTGCTTGTTGATGCGGTCGAGTTCCTCATCGGATAGCCGAAGCTTTCGATTGATCTTGGCTATCTTTGCAGCCTGGGCAGTAGCCGCTAGCACCAAAGCCTGTTCAACAATATATACGACACGTTATCAACCTGTTTTGAACCTCTGTCCGGATTGTCCTAATCCGGACATAGTCTCAGGGGCTACTGTCTACACATGGGTTTCGCCTAACACATATATAGATACAAAAAAACTTGTAAAGAGTATTACATCAATAGGATGTTGAAGAATTCGGTCAGTCTGTTCTTCACGGACCGAACCTTTTCCATGACCACACCCATCAGGGTGCAGCGCTCCTCCACGATGGATGCATGTTGCAGTGGTTCACTACAAAATGAAGACACATCCGTGACATTTTCGGTCGAACGAATTTTTTTCTGTCATGCTTATGACACTTCTATGATGGTAACTGTGACAAACCCGGTATAATCATAGATGTGGTGGGCTCCTACTTCTATGAAAAAAATCATGACAGAAAATGGGCTTTTCGTCCTGGGCGGGCTGGAGACGCAGTTGCATGACATTCTTTGGGCCGTCCATGACAGAAAAAACCGTGGTAGAAGCGAGGGCGAGGAAAATTTTGAGGAGTCCCGGTTACGGTGGGTGGTCGGGGGCCGAACGATGTGTGTTTCTCTCGTACATGTACGCGCGTGTGTGCGAGGTGTTGGGCTCTAACTGAATCCGAGTGAGGCGTTGGGCTCTAACTGAACCCCAGCGATTGCACTAGCTACTTTACTGAACCCGAGCAACCGATCCCTTGCTGTTAACTGAACCCGAGTGATTCCTTCGCTACTGCTGCTAACTGAAGCCGATCAAACCCTACTGCCTCCTTCCCTTGATGAACAGTGAACATTGTTGGGGGGGTTTGGATGAACAGTTCCTGGTGGGGGTGGATGAACAGGACCCTGTGGTGTTGCCTCTGGATGAACAGAACCTCAATCGAGCCGGTTGGGGTGGATGAACAGGACCCCGTGGATGGTTGGATGAACAGGACGGCGTGGATGGTTGGGGCTGGTTGAACAGTAGCTGGTAGAGGGCTGGATGAACAGTAGCCCGGCCGTGGAGGGGTGGTTGAATAGGACCCCGTGGAGAGGGCTGGTTGAACAGTAGCCGGTGGAGGAGCACGCGGTGCAGGCTAGATGAACAGAAGCCCGTGGATGAACAGTCGCAGGTGGAGGCTTGAAACGCCCACGATGCGGCTATATCTCTCACGTATCTAGGCACGACTTAGAGGCATAACCGCATTGTAGGTTTTGTCGCAAGAAGGTTCATCTTCACACAATCCCATGTAATGAACAAGAATGGGATAAAGAGAGTTGGCTTACAATCGCCACTTCACAGAATACATAAATTAATCCATACATCATTCAAGATACACTCATAGACCAACTACGGTCAAATTCAAATGAAAAGAAGATAACCCAAATGCTAGATCCCCGATCGTCCCAACTGAGCTCCACTACTGATCATCGGGAAACGAAACATAGTAACGACCAAGGTCCTCGTCAAACTCCCACTTGAGCTCGATTGCGCCACATGCACTGGTATCCTCGGCACCTGCATCTGTTTTGGTAGATCTGTGAGTCACGGGGACTCAACAATCTCACACCCGCGAGATCAAGACTATTTAAGCTCATGGGTAGGAAAGGGTAAGGTGGTGGAGCTACAACAAGCACTAAGCATGTATGGTGTCTAACATACGCAAGTGAGAGCGAGAAGAGAAGCAACGCATTGGTCAAGAAGCTAGAAGTGATCAAGAAGTGATTCTGAAACTACTTACGTTCATACATAACTCAAACCGTGTTCACTTCCCGGACTCCACCGAGAAGAGACCATCACGGCTACACACGCGGTTGATGCATTTTAAAGAAGTCAAGTGTCAAGTTCTCTACAACCAGACGTTAACAAATTCCCGTCTGCCACATAACCGCGGGCACGGCTTTCGAAATATAATACCCTGCAGGGGTGTCCCAACTTAGCCCATCACAAGCTCTCACGGTCAACGAAGGATATACCTTCTCCCAGGAAGACCCGATCAGTCTCGGAATCCCGGTTTACAAGACATTTCGATAATGGTAAAACAAGACCAGCAAAGCCACCCGATGTGCCGACAAATCCCGATAGGAGTCGCATGTATCTCGTTCTCAGGGCACACCGGATGGGCAAGACGTCGGGTTGGCATAGACCCTGGTTGCCCAGGGGGCGCCGGACATCGCCCAGGTTGGGCCAGCACTCGAAGGAGCACTGGCCCGGGGGTTAAAATAAAGATGACCCTCGGGCTCGCGAAAACCCAAGGGAAAAAGGCTTAGGTGGCAAATGGTAAAACCAAGGTTGGGCCTTGCTGGAGGAGTTTTATTCAAAGCGAACTGTCAAGGGGGTCCCATAAATCACCCAACTGCGTAAGGAATGCAAAATCAAGGAACATAACACCGGTATGACGGAAACTAGGGCGGCAAGAGTGGAACAAGACAAGAGGCATAAAGCCGAGCCTTCCACCGTTTACCAAGTATATAGGTGCATTAATTAAACAAGAGATATTCTGATATCCCAAAATATCCATGTTCCAACCAAGAACAAACTTCATCTTCACCTGCAACTAGCAAGGCTATAAGAGGGGCTGAGCAAAAGTGGTGACATAGCCAAACAACGGTTTGCTAGGACAGGATGGTTAGAGGCTTGACATGGCAATATGGGAGGCATGATAAACAAGTGGTAGGTAGAGCAACCATAGCGATAGAGCGAGCAACTAGAAAAGCAAAGACAGAAGTGATATCGAGGGTATGGTCATCTTGCCTGCAAGGTTCTCAGAGTTGTCGAAAGCTTGATCCTTGTTAGCGTACTCAACTGGTTCATCATGCACGTACTCGTCTCCCGACTCTATCCAAGGCAAGAACACAAGCAATGGCACAACAATCAAACACGGTGCAATGCACAAGCAACATGATGCAATACATGACATGTTATGCGAGATGTGATATGCAATGCGTATGCGTGCTCCAGGAGGAAAAAGGATGAACAAGGCATCAACTTGGCAAACCAAGTATGCCTCTGGAAAGATGAGATGATTTTGGTTGAAATCGTTATAAAGATCACCGGAATTGGATGCACGGTTTGCAAATGGCAAGCAAAACAAGGATGGCACAATTCTACGATTAACAACATGATAGCACTTGAAATACATCAAGGAACTATGCTACAGCACCCCAACATAACAACAAAGCATATGACAGTGATCTACAAGAGATGCTTGACAAAAGATGAACACTAATGTACGGCTAATTCACACACTAACAGGTTCAAACAAACATGGCAAAAGTGCAAAAGATAACAGCAGCACAAACACTGAAAATACTAACATGGCAGAAACAGCATTAGGAAGCAATGTTTAGGGCAAGCAAACATCATGCTACACGAACATATCATAGAAACTTAAGGCATGGAATGATACTACTAAATTCATAGAACAAAAGTACCTTACTGACCATGAGCCAAAAATGATCAGAAGATATGATGGAACCCATGTAAACATAGCATGTTTCGTTAACAGATTCAGGAAATAGAGCATGGCATTAACAGCATTATGAAGGCATCTTTGCGAGCATGGCACCAGCAGGAATACATGTTTATGAAACTAAACATGGCAATAACAAGTTCATAGCATGCAAGGATCAACTACAACAACCTTGGAAAAATTGAATAACATGTAAACAATCAGCCAGGAAACATTTTATAGCAAAAGTAGAGCAAGAAAATGACATACTTGACTACTCCATAATTGCAATCCGGGGCATGTATGGATAGAGCATAACAATATGTTCAAAATATCCTTACTGAAGTATCCCAAAATATGCATGGATCTCTCTGTAGCATCAAGTTTACATGGCAGCAAAATAACAGCAGAACAGGGACTGGAATCAGCAACATCACGAAGCCTAGTTTGCAAGCTTGTTCTAGTCACCACACAAATCACAAAAATAAATGGCAAGCACCTCTGTAACGAAGACATTTCATAGTTCAAAACACATGTAGAGCTCATGCTCATAAGATGGACACATCAAATGCAACAAAAATGTCAAAACATAAAGTTCTGTTGACAGACAGCAGTAAACATCATTTAGCACTCTTCCAATGATGATTTAGGCATCAAGATGAGCTCAAACAGACAGGGCACAATGGAACAAAATGTAGAGCATCTCATGAAGAACATTTTGATATATTATATGCATGAAACGGAGCTACAGTCATGGAGTTATGGTGCGATGAACAGAGCCACATATTATGATAGGAAAAAGACTTGGTGGGATTTACACCTCCGAATCCCAGATCTAGGGTTTCGGGCGCGTGAACCGAGGATCGCCGAAGACGGGGCGGAGCGGCGGCCGGAGAATACGGGGGAGGCGCCGGCGGGACGGGGACAGCCGGATCCGGGCGGCGCCGGCCAGGATCTGACCGGAGCTCGAGCCGGTAGCGGACGGCGGTGCGGAGGCGGGGCCGGGTAGCGGCGGCCGGCCAGGGCGGCGGCCGACGCGGGGAGGCGGCGCGCGGGGAGGCGGCGGCCGGCGGCGAGGAGCGGGGCGGCGCGCGAAAGGCGCTGGGAGGCGAAGCGGCGCGCGGACCTCGAGGGCCGGCTGCGGGCTCGGCGGGCCGGGGCGGCGCGTGGTGGCCAGGTACCACGTGTCACGCCCTGGTTCGCCGGGCGGCGGCGGCGCGGGTGTCCGGCCTGGGACGGACACATCCGGCGGCGCGGAGGGAGGTTTGCTAGGGTTTGAGCTGCGAGATTTTTGGAAGGGAGCACCTATTTATAGGTAGAGGGAGCTAGGAGGCTCCAAATGGAGTGCGGTTTTTGCCCACACGATCGTGATCGAACGATAGAGAGCATGGAAGTGACTTAGATGGGTTATTGGGCTATTTTGGAGGGGTGTTGGTGTAACACCCCGGATTCGATGCGCCAGGTGTCTGCCAGTTATTCGTCGTTGTTGCCATGTCATTTGCTTGCGTGTTGCACTTTGCCATGTCATCATATGCATTTCATATCATGTCATCATGTGCATTTCATTTTGCATACATGTTCGTCTCATGCATCCGAGATTTTTTCCCGTTGTCCGTTTTGCAATCCGGCGCTCCTATGTCCCCCGGCGTCTCCCTCTTCTCTCTTTTCGTGAGTGGGTGCTAAATGTTCTCGGAATGGACCGAGGTTTGCCAAGAGCCCTTGGTATAGCACCGGTAGACCGCCTGTCAAGTTTCGTGTCATTTGGAGGTCGTTTGATACTCCAACGGTTAACCGGGTAACCGCAAAGCCCTCTTTGAGTTGCAGCCCAACACCCCTTCCAAAGTGGCCCAAAACCCACCTAACTCCCCTCCATGCTCTCGGTCGTTCGATCACGATTGTGTGGGCGAAAACCACACCTCATTTGGACTCTCCTAGCTCCCTCTACCTATAAATATAGCCCCTCCCCCAAAATTCGCGGTCTAATCCCCCCGAAACCCTAGCATCGTCCTCCTCTTGCCGCCGGACATGTCCATCCGCGCCGGACATGTCCGCCGGACACGTCATCCCGGCCAATCCGGTGCTGCCACGTCGCCCCGCCGCCGCCCGCAGCCAACCAGCCGCCGCCACCTCACCCGGCCCGCGCCCTCCTCTCT